>NC_048423.1:17916137-17921795 GCF_013103735.1 Etheostoma cragini
TATATACATACACATATATATATATATATATATATAGTGCTTGTTCAAAACATGCCATGTGGTAGTAGTTTTGCTTCAGAAAAAAGCTTTTTGAGTAAGCCTACTTCTTCGTCCAGTGACATGGGGAAGAGGGCAAAAAGTAAAGTAAGGCACTGTTTGCCTGGGCTCTGATCACTAAATCACTAAATCCACCCCTTAAAAGGCATTTTAATTTTTAGATATTAGGTATTAGATGTCAGTAACGCTATTATAAAATTACACAATTTGAGTGGCAATGGCAGAGTGGTGCTGTTTCTGTAGGCTATGCGTTGTAACGTTGATGCCTCCAGCAGGAAACCTGGACTGCTGTTTATTCTTAGTTGTAAACAAATGTGAGACCACCTGTAAGGTCTTTCTGCCTGACGCACATCCGCCAGTGCCTCTTAGTCGGAATGAAGGGTCGTCAGCCGGGAGCCAAACTGATATAAAAGTATGGTACAATGTGATAGTAGTACGAAGAGAGTCAATTTACAATGAGAAATAGACTAATTTACGAATTGGAGAAGTTGTAACTGGGGAATGATTTAGCTTGAAATGTTTTTAGTCCATTGTCAATAAAGCTGCCAATTAATTTTCTGTTAATCAACTAATCACTTAAGTGTTTTAGCTCTGGTTAGAATAAAAACAATATTAGTCACATGTAGTAATAGATGTATTCAGGCTCAATGCACTCTCAGTGGATAAAACAACCATATGGCATTCATTTAGATGCTTGTACAAGATCAATTGTACTAAGCAACATTCTTAAGGTAAAAAAAAAAACTTACAGTTATGTAAGTTAGTTTTTTACATTTTGCATCTACTGTTATGTTATCTTAGTCTTTCGTATATTTAAACTCTTTGGATCTACACTCTTCCAACTTTATTTTGCAACTGCTGTACAGCAATTTCCCTCGAAATAAATAAAGTTTTATCTTATCTCTTATCTTATGTTTTCACATTTTACGCAGAGGAACAGATTTTAAGATAAATAAAGAGTTCTTCATTGTTGCTTTTTCAACTAATCATTTTAAACCCAGACCCCCACCTTACTGATAGCAATGAATGTACAGCAACTGAACATGTACCCGATAAATGGGCAACACTGTGTACATTCCATACAAATACCCATACAAATAAAGCTGCCTTGCCTTGCCTTACATTGTGTTTTTGCTTAGTCTGACAGTGTGTGGTACATAGTGTCTATATTGCCTTGGCTCTCGAAGCTTCAACACTCCGGCCTAGACATTTGCCGAAGCTGTGTCATCGGTCATGCAAATTGGCTGTGTGACAAGCACTTTATAATACTTAGAGAAGGGAGGCATTGGCCGGACAGAGCCTGGGCGGCTGAGTAATACCCCCTCTACTCCTGCTGGGCGATTTTACTTACTTGACTACAAAGGCTTGTTCTCCACCTTTGTACTGTTTAACAATGGATACATTTATAAAAACAAGATCACAGACAACCCAAAATAAGTATGATCTATGGCAGTACAGGTATAATAAAATATAGAACAGAACACAAATTCATGCACACAGAAGACTGTCAACAGACTGTAGTGATAAACTAGGGAACCGTAAATTGGTCCATGCATACAGGCATATAATTCAAAGTTATATATTTCAATGGGCATATTATGGCTCAAATAGAGTAGAACCTCCACCGGGAAAACCATGGGATCAACTCAATGACAAGTCCACCACAATGGTTATTTGTTCCCAGACAGACACAGAGTGAAAGCAGAGTGAACAGAGCGAGTTTAAGAGACAGATTCTATTCCATTACTGGCTCTGCAGCCGTGACAAATCCACCATCTAATACTCCCACAGCATTCATCAAATTCCAATTAGAAATCCAGACTCCAAAAGAAGGGAATTGAAACCTAAAAGGTCACCGCGGTTGCTGAATATGACAAAAGAAAGGAACGAGAAGTCAGAGGAAAGGTAGGCTGGTGGGATTTTTTTTGCGGTAGCTAAAGACTGCACGGCCCTGCTGTGCAGTCTTCGGACCTTGATGAGGTGAGCATTGAGAGGAAGGAAGAAAAGTAGAGAACTTTATCATTCACGGCAGGGGGAATTGGCTTCCTGAAAGAATCATCCATAAAAAAAAAAAAAAAAGGTAGAGCCCGTAGAGTAATGCTTTAAAAATAGAAACCAGGTTCATTTGAGGGGAGGGAAAGATGTTGATGTAGCGTAGGGAGCGTGTTAGAGGGGTGACAGCACAGCCATTCTTCATTTATCTCAACCAGACCAAGTGAGATGTCAGTGCAAACATTTTGCAGTTGATGTCTTTGCATGTAACTTCCAAAGGCACAGCCGGAATGTCTCCCCATCAACTGCCAACCTATTTGAAGAAAGGGCTGAGAGACATCTTCTTTCCACCAAAAACTAGGTCAACCCTTTTTAGGCCTACACTTCCAACAATCTTTGACTTCATCAAGCTTTGCTGAGATCCTCATTAGACATATTTTGCCGAGCATACAACTCACCTGAATGAAGGGCACCCCGGAGCGCTCGATGGCCACCACACCCACCGTCTGGCTGAGCTCCAGGTCCAGGATGAGGATCTCTCTGGGATAAAGCAGCAGCATGTGGTTCCTCTTGGATGGCAGGTAGGACAGCTGCAGACAGTCGTTCAGCGTCACCGCCTCAGCACTACACCGCCACAAAGCAGAGGGAGAACCGGAATGCACACAGAGTAGAAAAAAGAAATACGTTTGGTGTCAAAATACTGGAAAAACTTGGCATGTACTGGTAAGATGGTTAAATTGCAGCCTTAAGCACATTAATTCATGTATCCCTACATTTAGCCACTGTTTTGCATACTTGTCTTGTATTGCTTGACCTTACTCTGCTGTAAGAACACAATGTATATACATATACAAAAATACTAGATCAGTCAGTTAAACAAGTTAGCAACGGTGCTAACGCAATCCCATTTTAACGGCGTCCATTTCTTTTAATCACAAGTTTAACGTTCTTTTTGGTCTAGCAAACTTTGTAGTTTTTTCACATGCTGTTGCAACAACTACTAACGTTAGAGAAACTAAACCACCAAACGGGATCTAGCTAGACCAGAAACAAATCAGGCACGCCACACACTGGTTTGGGCTTGCGAGCAGGCCAAAGATTAGTAACGTTACGTTTTGAGTGGATGGAGAGCGTGAGGCGCCAAAATGGATGCCAATAGGATTCATAGCGGAAAGTTTCCTTTCTTAAAGTTGCTAAATGATTCCATTGACAAAAACAAAGTGATCTGTGTTTTTTGTCATTGGGAACTGAGCTAGCATCACAGCACGTCCAGTCTGAAATACCACATGATGGCCAATTCTTTGCTCCCTCGTCAAAGTCTTCTTTTTATTGATGGACAGTCTTACACTGTGTGAGAGATTATTGGCTCCAAGTGAGAATGTTAGTGTGAAATTAAACCCTACAGTAGGCTAAATGCCAATGCTGTTTTCAATTAAAAAAAAACTTTGCACAAAGCAAGCTGATCCACTTATCCATGTGGACAAGAACATTAAAATGAGAAAAAATGAGTGGGACAAAAAGAAATCAAGAGACATTTGGAATAAATAACAATGTGCAGTTAACTATGACATTAATGTGATTAATCGCTATTAAATATTGTAATTGTTTGACAGCACCAGTAAAGACATCAATTTGATAAAAGATGAGAAAGTTTTAAAACAAAAACCCTCTCATTTCTAAGATCAACTTGATTCTTTATTCATGTCTTCCCATACAGACGGCTGAATAAATAAGTTAGTACTGTTGTGGCCTCTGTGAGTCAGGCATATGAGGGAGAACTTAAAAGTGAATTTGATCTCATAATGAGAGGCTGATGAATTAAGCAGGTATTGGCAGCGTCAGACAAAATCCGCTTCCATTATTTTGAGTGCCCTAAAAAATGTGAAACTAAATCTGTTGGCTGCAAGTTCTTTCATGCATATGAACATGTGTTAGAAACACTTATCCATGGAGGGAGCCCAGTTTGATCTTTCCACACGACAAAAAAAGCAGTCACAAATACTTAGCAGTTCAATCAAGAAGGAACGGAGAGCGGATTTTCACAGGATTTATGAGCAGGTCCATGGCAATAACTCATTCCTTCAGCTTTATTCCTCTAGGTCACCGTGAGATCAAATAAAGGAGAAACAAACTTTATAACACAATGGAGATCATTATCATCTCAGGGGAAGCGCAACAGATGAAATAGACTCAATAAGGGAACCTTTAGGAGTGGCTGAGCTAAATCACTCTGTTAACCAGCTTACTGAAGTCAGTCGAGGCAGCGATAGTGGCTGAAATGGCTGAGCCACCAAAGGCAGAACATCAGAAAGAACAGTGAAAGAGACGTCTGTGTCTTAGATGCAAAAACGGAGCTTCAGAGAGAAAGAGGGGAAATAAGAAAAAGAGAAGAAAAAGTCCTTTAACACAAAACCCCCGCCAAATAGTTGGCTGAACTATTACCAAAAGATCACACAACTTTCACATCTCTTTGCTGTGATCAAGCCACGCGGTAGCAGCAGTGTGTGGATCCTCCGTTATACTGCCACATGCACACACTAGTGGGAGTTGGGAGTGCAACCTTAGAGGACTGAGACTTTGAAAGAACTCCCTGCCTTCCATCGTTTAATCATGTCGAATACCCATAAATGACCCAGAGGACGTTCAAAGCAAATACAGTGTTTATACATTATTTAGTCACTTCAGCTTGAACATCTGACGTCTAGACAATACGAAATAAACGAACACAGCATGATGCGGGCCAGGAGTGGTGCAGAAATCAACATTTTGATAACTGAGGCTGATAACTGAAGAAAAGATTAAACTTAACTTCTGAACACTCATAAATGTCAAAAACAGACAAAAATACATTCTCAAACATAACAAGTCACACACCTAACCCTAAACACGAGGTTCATACGCATTTTCACCAATACTTTTCCGGCAAATTTCCATGACTATGTATTCCTGAAAGTCTCAGTCGACATTATACAAAGAGAATAAAAATCTGTGTTAATGTCTACCCTCAGAGGTTTAACAATAAAATGAATCATAATGTATGTGGTTAACAGAGGAATTCGTAATATCGCGCCCCGGATAGGACGTTAGAACGTTTTTTATTAATTTCCTTTATGAAAAGATTTGTTTTAATAATCACATAGTATTATGCTTTGTTAAAAAGAATTCCAAGACTTTTCCAAAACTTTCTAGGTCTTTTTTATTTTTCCAAGGCGTGGAATTTGAATTTTAAAAATTCCATTACTTTTTTAGTTTTTTTTTTTTAAACATATGAACCCTGTACACAGGATGTTCTTTTTTAGGATTCTCAGTTATTGATTTATAATCCAATTTTTTTTTACAGATGTGAGTTAAACTGGAATTTTCCATTATTTGCCAATAAAGAAAGACTTTACTTTTCCAAATTCACAGCATTACCTTGTTTTTTTTGCTATGTACAAAATACAATTTTCACAGAAACTTGTTTTACATTGTATCGACATCGGCTATAACATCAGCTATGGTATCGGACAAAAATATCTGGGAATGATTTTAAAGATTTACAGAGAATATGTTTACAGCATTTACTCTCTCACTGGGACGTTTTGGGACTTACTGGGGGGGGGGGGGGGG
>NC_048423.1:17921805-17933313 GCF_013103735.1 Etheostoma cragini
TTGCTTTGGCACTAACACACGGCAAAATACTCGTAAGAGCAAATTAAGTTTAACCTTATATCAGGCTGATCTAAACAGCTCACGTTACTGTATTGTGTGAGCAGTTAACTATCTTTAACATTATATGTGGCGTTTTCTGTAGCCGGGTGCAAATTTTCCAGCTAAACAAGTTCCTTCACACGAATATTTTGCAGAGACAGTGTCTTTGCAGCCGGAGCTTAGCGCCGCCCAAGACAATCGTGATTGGTTTAAAGAAATGAAACCATAAGGAGCCATATGTCTGCATACCTAGTATTTCTACTATATTACCTCAACTTGCTTTATAATGAAAAAAGATATGGACATCCCACTTTTTACAACATACTGTACATAATGTATATTAGATTTCTGGAAAAAAATAAATATAATATTGTGTCCATGTGTGTTTGTGTATGGACAACAGGCATGCTTGTCTGTGATAAAAGGACCAAATCTGTGCTGGTTAACAACTAGATTGATGGATGCCTGATGAGACATTAATGTGCATTTTACAGTACTGTTTTCAAGATGTTTCTGATTACAGAGTCCTGTTTAAATCCCCATCCCCCCCCCCATCACTCAACCACAGGCAGACAGAGCCAGAGAGGAGAGATACTGTAACACTGATAAACCCCAAAAACTGACCTACAGACAAACAGGCAGTGGCTGACTGATGCAATACGACATTTTCCAGAGAAATTACACAACGCGTGAAAGGTGAACGAACAACGTGTAACATGAAGACACAAAGACTGAAACTGACACGACAAGAGAGAATAAAGAAAATGAAGATTAATGGCGTGTGTGTAAGTAGAGCTGGTTGAGAAGGTGGACAGAAAGGCCTGGGTGCCGCTGCTATAAATAAGCATGTTCGACAGGCGCAGCCGCCCAAGCAGGAACTGCACATCAAACAAGCCTTTTGTCACTTAAAAAAAAAAGCATTGTCACAAGTTTGTCACTTAATGGCGTACAAATTAGGTAAGTCACTACTTATTTGTGAGGTGGGGCATTAAAAGGAAGTGTTTGATTTATTACCAGACCTAAACTTAATTGATATGACCTCAAAAAAGCTGAATTTAAACTTGATCAAATTATTACCAAATCATGACGGTTGACAGTTGGAGAAGAAAAACAAGATCAACCACAAAATTAAAATATGATCCAAATTCTATTATTATTCTCACTAGAGTTGGGTGGTATCCAAATTTGGATCCCGTCAAACCTCCTCCCTGTTTTACCACGGCATATGGTATTACCGTGACTAATTAAACATAATGGCGTAAGGCTGAGACGGCGTCACCAAACTGTTAGCTCGTGCCTACGCTGTTCAGAAACTGAATACCAAACACTGATACTGCAACATCTCTCCCTTCTCATTAGGGAGGAACCCCAAATGCTGAAAAACTGCAGAAGTCTTCTTTGAGACCACGTCACTCTGTGGGCGACTTGCCCTCCTTCTCTATCTCTCTCTCTCTCTCTCTTCCACACTGTCACTTGATGACAACCACACATAAGCATTTTTAAGCATTAAATACATTATATTTAATATTTAATCCTTGCGCATTGCATTTTTTAATGACGTATTGAAACTGATACAGTTACAATTTTTAATATACCGTATTACCCCCCACCCTAAATCTCACATATCGGAGCCTGTTATCTCATCCTCTTACAGGAACATCAATTCAGATAGATCCCTCCATCAACAGACACACTGTCACAATTCACTTTCAACATGGCGGTTAACTTGTTGAAAAGGGGAGAGGAGCAACACAAGTTACAGAAAGAAATAAAGAACTGTATTATTTGGCATTTTAACGAACGAAGATGCAGACTGGCTGACCCAAACTGTTGAGAGCTTTTCCAAACAAATGGCACGGTATTGGGCTACCTTTTAATTCTGTATTTCACTATCTATCTAAAATAAACTTTGGTTATTCAAATAAGAGCAGCAGAGGACATGACATAATTAACTCATCATGCTTTCAGGTGAAGAATCACCACAGGTCAAAGATGCGTAAGAACACTTTGTAGCTGAAGATGCTCTAAGCCTGGCAGAGCCTGACAAATTTGAAAAAGGATTTGAAAAATGCAATCAATTAAAAACATTAAAACTTACGTGGGTTTTTCATTGGTGATGAGCACTTTGACCTTGTTGAGGGCCTTCTTGGCGCCAGTAGGGACCGGGGCAGTGGCAGGGGCAGGTTTGGTGTGGGCGGGGCTTGCATGGGGGCTGGCAATGTAGACCTTTTTGCCCGCACTGCCCGGTGGTTTGGAGTGGGAAAAGTCTGTGATAAAGACTATTCCTTCACTGGTCAGCACTGCCAAAAAAAGAGTTTTTTTAAAAAAATGCTTTAGTTCAGCTTTCAGTACTTTGTATCGTCACATGAAAAACTATCAATTTCCATTTTTCTCTGCTTTATCCAAAACAAGTGAAGATGTTTGAGAACGGATGCGGAACTGAATGGCATGCATCTCTCTAGAGGTGGCGTAGTCTCTCTGGTAAAAGCAAGCTTGATGAATCATAAATATGAGACCTTCAGCTAAAATACAAAGACATGACGTGTATATGTGGGCTAGAAAATGAAAAAGTGAAAGTTAAGTGAATAAACTAAAGCTGAGTCAGATTTTTTTGGAAAGTGTTTTGTGCACCTACATGCCATGTTGGAGGGGTCAAAGGGGTCAAAAGAAAAGGAGAGGATGTTCTCAGCGTAGCTCTTCTTCCATAGCTTGGTGCCCGTGTCTCCGTTCCACAGAACAATGTAGTTGGGAGGGTGGATGGCTAACAGCAGATCATGAGACGCATCCTGATTCCACAACCACTCCATGTCTGGCAGAGAAAGAGCAGAGTGAGACGGAGAGGAGAGTGTGGGAAGGAAGAGCATGGAGGTATAGTAAGTGCCAAGAGAAAGGTAGAGAATGATGACAAGGGCATCTTAATGAAAACAAATTTCTCCTTGGCAGTGCTCTGCCCGGGTAATATCAACTTCCTGCACAAAACTGATGGACAAAGAATCAATCAAAATCTTTTACCCTGAATAGGTTTGGAGTGCTCCTGGATCTCACAATGGACGGTGCCGCTGACCACATCCCACACTATGATCTTCCCTGAGGCATCTCCAGAAGCCAGCCGCAGACAGTAGGGAGAGCTCACGTTGTGGTAATAGTTTTCCCTGGACCATTTCACCTACCAGACACAAAACATATACATGAGCTGCAAAGATCATCGGGGCCAACCCGCCCTCCGTTCATGACTTATACTCTTCTTAGAGTCAGGAAACGGGCAGAAAACCTGACTGCAGACCCATCTGGCCTCGGACACAACCTGTTCCAGCTCCTCCCCTTCTGGCAGGCGCTACACAGCACTGTACGCAAAACCAACAGACTCAGGAACAGATTCTACCCACAAGTCATCACTCTGATGAACAGCACACTTCTTACTCACAGTGCCAGGTTCAATTCTGGTCAATAACCCAGCAACACTGTCTCTAAACAGCACCTGTTTACTGGTTCCACTTATTTACTACTTATTTATACATCATTCTCATATCTCACTTATTATTTATTTACTATTTACTCATCATTCTCATTCTCCTATCGCACTTATTATTTGTTTTAATCTTTTCATCATTCTCACTCCCTATTCCAGAGCTGTTCATAATGTTTATATTCTAATATAATAACATACTACTATTTATCCCAGTATCCTTTGCACTGTGCTCCCCATTTAAATAATTTTTATTGAACTCTTCATTGCACTATTGCTTCTATGTTGTTTCTGTTTAGAGTATGTATATATTAGTGTGTGTATATATTGTTTGGTTGTTTTGTATGTGTAAGCGCATTGTGAGAAACGATGCTCCAAAGTATAATTCCTCGTATGTGTCCTCATACCTGGCAAATAAAGCTGATTCTGATACTAATGAGTGACTGGGAGTCACTATGGAAACATAGCAGCGATTCCACATTTTGCCATCTGAAGTAGAAGATGATGACTTTGCCTGCACAATCCTCCCCATCAATCATCTACCTAGAACAGGTCCTGTTGCGTGTTAGTGCGTTAACAGGTTTTAACTAAAAACTACAGTCCGTATAATTTAAGTCAGAAAGATCCAGAAAACTGAAGGAAAATGCAGACCCTATAGGTAACACACACGACTGAAAGGCTCTATACCTAAAAAGACAAATGACTGTGTGAACAACTTGGCGTTTAAATAATTGATTATGTCTGTGTATTTGTTCCTGAATAGACATGCTCTTTAATTTGGCAACTTCTTTTTTTTTTTTTTTTTTTTTTTTCATTCAGCAAGCTTTCTTGAGTTGGGATGGGAGGTGAGGGATGGCCTGCTGCTGGCGCTTTACAAGATTAAAGTATGCTTTGGAGTGAGTAATGAGGGTCTGGGATTGAGCGCAGACACTGATAATCACCGTAGAATTTATTGCCCATTATTTACCCTCCTATAAAACACACAAACGCACACACAATAGGACTATCCATCAACACAGCAGCAACCTTTATCAGTGTTGCTTTACACAGTGAAGCAGAGCTGAATGTGTCTGCTAGAGAGAGACGAAAAGAACTCAACTAGGTTACACAATGCTAACATTAATACTGGCTGGTAACACATTTATCCATCAGCAGGTGTGTAGTGTATTGTTAGTTTTTGAAATGGAAAGCACACATTCTGCAAGAAGCTGGCATATACAGTGGCTTGCATAAGTTTACACATGCTCCATGCTAAAGCTGATTAAAAAGAAGAAGAAAAAAACACATTTTGGAAAATTGATCTTAATACCCTAATTCAAATGATTTAGGAAAACAACCTTTTAAGGACACCACTTTTCTTTGTGAATACATAAAGTATTGTAAGTAAATAAATGTTCTTCCTGAAAATACAGGGGGCATAAGTATACACACCCCTATGTTAAATTCCCATAGAAGCAGGCAGATTTTAGTTTTTAAAGGATAGTTATTTCATGGATCAGGATACTATGCACCTTGATAAAGTTTCCTCGGCCTTTGGAATTAAAATAGCCCTACCCCCCCCAATCCTCACACTATACATAGAGTTAGGCATGGTTATAAGTCATTTAGCCTAATAGCTGGATGATTTGCATTGAGAGAAGATCCAATGGAAAGTCCCCCATGCCTATTTCTATGTATGGTGAAGGCTATGTGATGATGTGTGGGGGTTATTTTAATTCCGAAGGCCAAGGGAACTTTATCAGGATGCATAGTATCCTGGATCCATGAAACAACTGGCCTTTAAACTAAAAATCTGCCTGCCTCTACGGGAATTTATCATAGGGGTGTGTATATGTCCCCGGTATTTTAAGAAAAGAACATTTATTTATTTACAATACATTATTTATTCACAAAGAAAACTGGTGTCCTTAAAAGGTTGGATTTTGAAATGTTTTTTGAATTAAGGCATTAAGATCAATTTTCCAAAAGATGTTTTTTAATTCCTCTTTTTATTCAACTTTAGCATGGGTGTGTAAACTTGTGCAAGCCCCTGTATGTAGAAGACCTACAGGATGACATATAGTAAGTGCTTTGGGGATAAATAAAGCTTACAAAGCATTCTTCACTTCACTGTAAGAGCAACAGGTAAAATGAATGTTTTTGTTTTCATTAATCCGGTATACAATGAACAGACTGGGAAAGAACAAAATAGAAAAAAGAACGGAAGAAAGTATCCCAAAACAGTTTCCTAACCTAACATGTTCTTTCACATTAAGTAGACCAAATTGTTTGTTGTGTTTACAGCTTTACACTAGAGCCCGACCGATATATGGGCGGGCCGATATTATCAGCCGTTTTTTAATTTTTTTATATATATTCATTAATTAGAATCATATATAATGAAAAATAAATGATTATGATAAATTAATATTTCAAAAATAAAACAAAAATGGACGATCAACCATGTATGAGCGTTGGTGTTGCATAGTTTGTCCACCAGAGGGCGCTCTACAACACGCCTGTTGGCAACACCATTTATTTTTATGTGGTTTTTTTCAAAGGATTTTAAGTCTCATATCTGAAGTTTTTATTTTTATATATTCTATTCATCAACACTTCAATATATGTTGATGTTCCTCTGTTCTGTTGAGAAAATAAAACATTATTATTATTATTATTATTATTATTATCATATTATTTAAGTGAGAACTCCTAAATAACTACAAAAGAAAATTTGTTTATGTTTTGTTACGCGTTTCTGGATTAAAAAATATATATATATAGCGGCCGATATATTTCGGAGTATCAGATCTTTAAATAACCAAATATTTGTATTGGCTTTAAAAATCCTTTATCCGTCAGGCTTTATTTTACATAGATATCAAATTCTATTTCTTAGCCTATGGAGCAGAGCTGCAACTATTCCTCATCTATTGGTTAGTCAATTTCACTTCAATTGATTAATTGTTCCAACCATTTAAAAAATAAACATTTGCTGTTTCCACATTCTCAAATTGGTAGATTTGCTGTTCTTTTTTCTTTGAGAGTCCTTTGGGCTTTTGATGGTTAGAGATAACTTGGGCTGTTGGGAAATGTGATGGGCATTTTTTCACAAGTTGTTGACATTTAGTAGACTGAAAAGATAATATTTTTGAATCAGAAAATACCCAAAAGCATAATCGAAAATAAAAATAATCGTCGGTGATAGTCACAGCCAAGTTTACAGAGAAAACTCACCTTGACCACGTTAGCTTTGTGCCTCTCCAACACCTGGATGGTCTGAGACGTCTTTGGATCGATGATGAGAATACTGGAGTGACATCCCTGAGCTATCAGCCCCTGCCATCCCCTACAGACAGAGACAAGGATAGAAAGAGGAGAGTCACTGATAGAGAGGAAAGTGAATTTTGACGCAGGTGTGAGAGATCTGAGATCATTGAGCCAAGTGCACAAGACCACTCAGTATCTAGGCTACATCTATCGTCACCTTTGAGTGTGCATCGGGGTTATTATCCTATCATACTCAAAATTAAATTGAAAAATTGAAACTAAAACTGATTGAAATAATTGAAACTATTATAACCTTGGTGTACGCAGACTACATCTGCATGCATGTGTGGATGCTGGACGGAATCCAGGCTGCACAAAAATCACCACTCAATTCCACTTCAAATGTTGAAACTTTAACATAAACTGATTCTGTTTTTGTACATAAAGAGCTGATTCCCCTCACATCTGAAAAAAAGTGTGTGACCGCAAAACAAAATCGGAGAATAATAACAGGGAAAATTTAAGAGCTGCAGGTGAAGACTACAACACAAATAATTACATATTTACCATATCAATCACACGATGCCTACCTGCCTGAAGTAAATAATAATGTATATTTGATTAATCCTGCAAGGGGGAATTACAATTTACACTCTGTTGAGACTACACAGGCCTGAATTACACACACATACTCAGTAACTATACATGCAATAAAAGGAGAGATGTCAGAGTGGGGGGGGCAGCTCATGGAAAGGCGTCCCGAGCAGTTGGGCACTCAGTGCCTTGCTCAAGAGCACCTTGGCAGTGCCGTGCCCAGGAGGCGAACCGGCACCTCTCCAGCTACCAGTCCACCACCATTCATTGTTCCGTAAGGGGACTTGAACCAGCGACCCTCCGGTTCCCAACCCAATACCCTACTATAGGTGACCAGTGCAGTGAGAGTTCTTAGTATTGAAAAAAGAGCATATACATCATTGTCAGCTTCATGTGGACTATGTGGAATTAAACTTGGTGCGAAGGTAATATTACTGGACGTTGCAGGCAATGCAATAAATTAAAAGGAAGGAAGATACATCAGGCCCAGCAAGCTGTCACATCATATCACATCACATGACACCCTAAACGTTGCACTTATGTGTGTTTGTTGAGAGAAACATCTTCAGTATCAGCACCATATATATATATATATATATATATATATATATATATATATATATATATATATATATATATATATATATATATATATATATATATATATATATATATATATATATATATAACTGCGATCTTTTGAGGCAGCAACGAAAGGGAACAATTTAATGAAACACATACAACGTAACTAGCAGTTTCGAGCGTCTTGAACAACAGGACCAGCTACAACATAATGCTAACGGAAGCGGTGCAGTAACGCTACTCACCAGTCTACAGCGGTTTTATTCTGTAAATTAAGAGTGCCAGTCAACGTCCGAGCCGCGAGTTTGATGTTGACAGTGTATGGAATCATTGTTGTTGATCAGTATTTATGCTACATTAACATTTGTTGAGCAAATGCTGCTACAACTTTTTAGCTTCTGTCCTTCGGCTCCGTCTAGAAGCCTAACAGGAAGAAAAACAGTGTTTCTAACTGGAACGCCGTGTGGGAACAAATCCCAGTGTTACAGGGTTCCACCAACGGCGCCTCACTTCTGTCACTGTAACTTAAATGTTATTTAAAATAATACATTCTTTTAGAATGTCAAGTGTTTTTAAGAGAGCAAAATTGAATTGTTGCATTTTGAATTCTACATTGATGTGTACTCACTTTTTTCTTTTTTTTCTTCTATTTTTCACATCCAATAATGTCATGACAGTCAAGCCACTTTGAAAGTGAAAAGTTTAACTGGATTTTTATATTAAACTTTTTTAAGGGTTAAGATGGTACACATCTATTCTTACTTAAGAACTGGGAAATGTCATTGTTTCATCTTGAGCCAATGTTTGATTAAATGCCATGCCACCAATTAAATCCAAAATATAATTACTGAAAATATGCCAAATACTCTGCTTGTTTTTAACATATTATACGAGCCATTTTGCCATTTAACACAATGAAGTAAACCTTCTAAATTTGCCAAAAGAAAACACCAAAAAGAATTATTTACATAAATGGTTTGGTTTTTCCCATCATTTGAATTTGTATTGTGTCTTAGTAAATGTTTAACAGCATCTGATGACAACCAATTATCCCAGCAATTTAGCTTAGTGATTTAATTTGTCCCTTACATGACTACCATCATGGCACTTATGATCTTATGCTCACTGAGTGCAGAAGAGTCGGAAATATTGGAGGGACCCCAGGCGGTTCAGAGTAAGCGTAGTGCAAGCAGCAGTTTCCCACAGGAAGGTGTTAACATCATATTCTAGTCCCATGGACTTGAAAGTAGCACAAAAGGAAATAGTTTGAGCAGTGAATGGCTTAAGCAGTGAAAGGCTGCAACTTAAATAGAAACTGCCTTACAAAACTGTCGAAAGTTCAAATTGTCAAAAACATTCCGCCTTTTATTTCATGGCACCTGTTCCCTGCAGTCAGACAAGCTGGCAGTGGAACACCCAGCCGTGACTCTGGCGAGAAACACCTGTAACGTCCTGGAGGACTTTTGATTGACTTCTTAGATCTCCTACACAGTCTTTATCACACATATTCAAATTGTTGCAGTCAGATATTTCTTTGTGTTGTGTCATGCATAACCAAATATGAATAGGCAAAATTTCATTTGAGACTTAAAAACAACATCTTGAGATTTTTGGGCCTAGATAATGTCAGATTATGACATTTTGGCAGAAGTCAGCATCCAAGTTTGAGATTCTTTCTTTTTTTCTCTCTAATTAGGGCAAAGTTTTCAGCACAATGTAAAGAAAATACAGAGTCAGTGCATACGTGTAAATGAACAGAACAAGGACAGTTTTTTGTTCTGATTTAATGACTTGAAGAAAGCTTTACAATTACCAGATGACAGCATTTGTTTGATTTTCATGAAACCTGTTTGAAAAAGATGGTTTCCGTTGTTACAGAAAAGAGTGTTGCAGAGAAAAACACTGACATGGGAGGTACGTTTTTTTACCATCATAATGTTCAGGTTACCTTTTCATTTTCTACTTTCTTCCACTTTTTTCACTCATGGCTCATTGGTTACAAATGCAGCACTGTTAATGATGTTTTTCATTATACACGACAATGGAAGAAAATATTGTTTTTAGGCAATTTTATTCAGGGACTTGTAAGAAAACATTCACACTCTGGATTTTAACTTCCCCACATACTGCATTTACACAGTGAATGATGTGGTAAAATCATTCAAATGAAATGGTAATTTAGATTCTCTAGACATATTGTGATAAGTCCATATGGAGATCCAGGTATACAGAAAAAGAATTCAAATCTTCTCACATTCCCTCCGTGGCAGACAGACCAAATTAACACATTTGTGTCAGGTTATTGGAATTTTTTTTTTTTAACCAATCTCATACATTTCTTTTCCGATTTGCATATTCATTGTCAATTGTCGACATCTCATGTCTTTCAAAATCATCTTATGGTCATGGTTTTCTGCACATTCAATATACACACATAATCTGTCGTGTTCATCATCATTATTGCAGGCCGGCTGTCTTTAGGAACACAGATATGAGCTGATATAGAATTATTAAACTATTTCTCACTCTTCCCTGGAGCACATGTCTTTAAACTTCACATAGGCATGGCTGTTTTCTATAAGATTACCGAAGTTGTGAAAAACGTTTTGATTGGTTATGACTCTAATACATCGTTGGTAACTGTGACACAATCTGAGCAGCTTCAACATCAGCAAACTAAATATTATTCAGGAATGTCAAAGAAAGAACAATATCTCATGCATTTTGTCTTCAGTTGTATAAAACAAAAAGAGTTTAAAAAATGTATACCTTTATTGATTCAATTGAAAATGAAATCATATAAAAACTAAGTCAAGTGCAAGCTGTTAGTTCCTTCAATTTACTGAATGCTATAAAAAACTCAGTGTCCTCATTTAGGATGCCAGTGGCCTGAGGGTGTTAGCCCCTCCTGAGCCTCTCAGTGCCGGATCAGTGTATCGAGCCTTCTTCCTCACCTCAACAGGGAGGAAAGGCTGTTGGATTGTTATTGATTCTACTAGGCTTTTTTCTTGAAATGCCTGTGTAAATATCCTGTAGGCAGGCCAGGTAGGGAACCGCCTATTGTACAGTGTGTTCAGCCAAACAAACTGTGCAGGTCCTTTTAGGTGCTGTTTCTGTACCAGGCAGTGCTGCTCCCCATCAGGACGCTCTCAATGATGCAGGAGTAGAAATTCCTTAGTATCTGAGTGGATACCCGGCATTGTACCAAATGGTTCATCAAATAGAGGAATTGTGGAAAATCATCTACTTTGTATGACTGAATTAGATTTATGTCAGAGAATGTGAGAACAGTGTATAAAGGATCTTATTCAGGCATTTCTCATTTCAGTCATTTTTCCCTGTTAACCAGATGCATTGGGCCAAAGGTAAGACTTAAAAAAAACTACAGATTTTTTCAATACCTGTTACGATCGAAACAAAATCTTTCTTTCTTTGGAGGAAGAGTAGCCAGGGGGTACACAGATATAAAACTTACATTGACTTTCTCATTTGAATTCATGAGACCACCACCAAGCTTCATTCCCAAAATGTCAAAGTGTCCTTTTAAGAATGATGGGTGTGGGTTGTCCTGGTCAGCT
>NC_048423.1:17933413-17940939 GCF_013103735.1 Etheostoma cragini
ATAGTATGTAGTTACCATGCCATCCTCTGTTCCAAATTGTCCAGTGACAGCCAGGGACCAATACCAGCCCATCTTTTCTGTCCCTTTTTACTATTTGCTATCTATGCTGTCCCTTTTTACTATTTGCTATCTATTATCTACTGTCCAACTACCTCTCAATGTGCCTCTATTACATAGCATTTCCTCCACACTTCCTCCTTCACACACTGAGCCTGATTTCCATTTGATTATAGTAATTTAACTGACTAATATGACCTGGTGAAGTCTACCACATCTTGCCATGTTGACAGTTGTGTAAAAGGTTTATCGGGTCATTTTAGACCAGAAAGACTCCAAAAACAAACCCATAAAAACAAAGGTCTGACATACTATTATGATATTAGGTTGTTCAGGACCAATGTATTAACAGAGTGAAAAGAGCATCCCATCAGAGTTGTGTATTTTTATTGTAATAAATGACAATTCACATTCTTTGTAATTGCCATCCAGAGCAACACACAGTCATTGTTCTGATTTGACTGAAATTACATTATTTGTTTCTGCCTTCCAAAACTGTTGCGAATGATATCAGTTTAAGAAATAAAACCTTGTGTATTAGAACATCTTTCTTTGACAAGCGTAAAAGGTATTGTCCTTTCAGCTTGGTTTGGTCTCTAGCAACTCCTGAGAAGAATAGGAGAGTCTTAAGCTTCATACATGCATTTAGATTTCTCCACCAGTCACTCGTCCGCAGCTCTCACCTGTTTCCTGGTAAGAAAGAAAACATTTAGTCAGGCTACTCTCACAGCGCAGGCATTGTTTGACATGGTGAATGGTAATATATCAGTCTCTCCTTTGTTTTTTGCCTGAAAGCCTTTAAGTTTCTGTGGCTATGTGGCAAAGAGACCTGGGCAGAGATGTGTAAGGAAGGTTCCGTAATGAAAATGGAAAGTTGGGATAATCACACTTTGGGTCACGTAAAAAGCCAGTTAGAGCCTGAGTGCTCTGAGTGCACTTGACTGCTGGCCGTCAACCCTGTGAAATACCCCCCGTTATTTCTGCTTCCCATCTGTATACACACACCCTTGTTTTAGACGTTCATGTGCATGATTAAATCCTTTTTTCACATACTGTGTGAATTGTATATTAATTCACACAAAAGCAATGATGTTCCCTACAAGAAATGTGTACATGTATTTTCTCATGACAAGCATAAGATGTTGATAAAAAATTATTCATATTTCAGAGTTAAAAAAAAGTAGCATGTCAGCTAAAACTAAGCAGGAGGAGATGTTCTTTAGATTATTTTTGACGTTATATTTTGATCTTGTGGCGGACACTGGGACAGGATCAGCAAATAGGAAAAAAAAAAAAAAAAAAAAAAGCTAAAAGGGACTCAACAGTGATTCAACAGATGGAGTAAATAGTGGGATTTGAAAGTGATCAGAACCTCCAAACAGTTAACACACAAAACAAACAACAAAATCAAGCCTCGTTGTGTGTTTTCATTTTTTTATGTTTCTCAGAAAACAGAGAATTGATGACAAGTGAAAGCCCCCCCCCCCCCCCCCTCAGAGTCTGTGTGCTTTCATTTTGTCTCTCTTTCCTGGCATGCCGTCCTCTTGATCTTCACACCTGCAACAGGGTCATTATATTCTCATTGAATTCTCTATAACCACTGCGGTCCATATGGGCGATTCCAAGTTAATGTTTTTCTACGTCACTTCTTAGTTCCCTTGAAAAGTTTGAGGTTGCTGAAGAAAAAATTAGCGTTATTATTTCTCATCACCAGACCTTCTGCTGCTCATGAAGCATGTCAGATCCACACATATGGGCCAGCCCTTTCAATCCTGCCTCCAGAACGTGTTACAGCTTTCTGCCATAATTTAAACATATGTCTTGCTTGACGGTTACAGCACGAGATGTCAGAATGAGTTATGATGTCACACTATGAAAAGAGAGAGATCCCCACGAGACACTTTTATTGAATTGAACATCTGCCATATGAACATTAATGAAAGCCTGAATGAGTCGTATAGTAAAGGCATTGTCATCTGTGTAATTGGCAGCACTGTTTCTATCACTTCTGGTGCTATAAAATAGATTTTAAATCGCTGGCTTGTAACAGCAAAATGACTCATCATTTTGCTCTCAGGCTGCATCATTTCTTCCAATTGGGAAAATTACACATAATGTACCCATTTTATATATCATAAATATAGTAGAATTAGGAGTGGCAGAGGACATAAATGGCATGATGACATGAACCATTAGGGTTACAATATAACGCATACTATCACATTGTACCTATGGAAGTGGAGGGAAATGATCACTTCTATTTCACCCTCGCTACAGAGAAACAAGCTTTGCCAATAATGAGCTTCATTGCTGGGCATCATTGTTTTGTGAAAGCCCATGAGAGAGGATGCTGCCCCCCTACCGCATGCATAGATATATGTCTCTCCATGAAGAGATTTCATCAACTCAGAATCACTTTATTCGCCAAATGCATCAGCAGACACTCGGGAATTTGACAACTCAGTAACACAGAAGCTCAACAACAAACACTGTATACGTACAGCTACATAAAGCATGATTAAAATAATTTAAAAAGTGAAGGCTATGTATCTGTACAATATCTCTGTAAGGCAATAAAGGTGTCTGAGCCTCATCTGGGTGTAAAGTAGGAGATGAAAATGAAAGTGTTTTTGTCGGATAGTGCCAACGGATTAACAACAATGTGTTTTATGCAGGGAGGTGGTTCACATCTGAATGTTAAAGCATGCATAGGGCTTTTAAGCCAACATAAGGGGGAAGTCTGTAGATTCATATTTGACCATTTATATTTCTGAGCAGATCAAAATAATATGATCAAAAGCTCAAGTACTAAGTGGTCTCTTAGTAGTTGGGTTGTGTCTCTCTGTGGTCACTTTGTGTCTCTTTGTAGTTGCTTTGTATCTCTTTTTGCTCATTTTGTGTCTCCTGTATTCATTTTGAGTACTGTTGTGGTTGCTTTGTCTGTAAGTAGTTATTTAGTGTGTCTTTGTGTTTGCTTTGCTCCTTTCTGTAGTTCTGAGACTAATTTGTAGTCATTTACTGTCTCTTTCCATCTGTTTTGCATCTCTCATGTAGTTGTTTTGGTCTCTTTGCAGTCTTTGTGTGTGCGTGTGTGTGTGTGCGTGCGTGTGTGTGAGTGCGTGCATGCGTGTGTGTGTGTGCACGTGTGTGTGTGTGTGTGTGTGTGTGTGTGTGTGTGTGTGTGCATGCGCGCGCATGTATGTATTGGGGGGGGGGGTTATAGTTAAACTATGGATTACAGTGGTCATCAAGCCCTTTCTGAGCCATTGTCTAAAGACTCAAACCATATTAATACTGGAGGGAAAGAGTAAAAAAACACTAGGGACTCAACAATGAGACACTGTGTGATGAAAATGAATCCACTGACCTTAAACAAGAATTTGCCAGCTTCATGTCAGAGACCGTCTAAAGAATATTTAATGTGGAGGTAATACGGTGTCACATAAACCCGACCCAGAGAGAACCATAAGTGGTGCTTTCATTTTCCGGCCCACACTCGATGCCTCATCAAAACAAACCACGAATGCTGATGTGGCTGTCAGAAGAACCTATTACTATTCTTGCTGTGGCCTCCCTCTTGATGTTTTATTAAGGTCTAATAAATGACAGAGTGACAGACGATCAGACACAGAATGCCGTTAAAGTCACCCAGCATCTCCCAAGTGGAATTTAAACAAAATGAATTAAACCCTGGGTGTGTGATATGTCAATAAAACAGTAAGACTTTATTCAATATGCAGGGCAGACAAGGCTACTCCAATGCCTGTTAGTTATTCTGAGGAAGAGGAGCACGGGGATGGTGCAAAGGCCTTGAGAGCAGTTTTCAAAGTATTTCTCCAGCTTAATTTGATCATGAAGCCTTTAAATCTCCAACCACACGAGAAGCTTTAGACGTCTTACATTCATGCAAATCATTTTTGTAACACTAATCACCAGCATATTTGTCTGTGATTTATACCTTGCATATTTGGTTTCCTAAGGCAGAATGTTCACTTGTGGTAAATTCCTTTACAGCCTTGGGCACACACACATATTACGGATACATGTGCTCACACTACCTACAATGAGTTCATCTAACCTTCTAACAATGTTATTCAGCTCTGTGGTGCGAACTAAGTATAAATCGTCATTTAGTAGAGTTAGTTTCTCTTGTAAACCTAAGTGGATCTACCTGGCAACTAGTTGTTTGGGAAGGTAACAAAGAAGACCCAGTTGCCAGGGATACAATAAAGTCCTTATTGGACACGGTGACCAAGAGAGCAAAGAGAAATGAAGAGAGAATTTTTTTCCCTTTATCTCAGAGACAACTTGTTGCATTCGGATGCTTTGGCAGTATTGATCGTGCTGGTTATAATAATAAAGAATATCGATGGAGACAAAATGAAGAGAGTGAAATTCAGATGTGAGAAAGAGACTCAAGTTGAAGTAGACAGAGAACGAAGGAAGCTCAAACTGTAATGCCTGCAAAGGAGGAAAAGAAAGCCTGAAATCCACCCAAAGCTCAGATGCTCATTGTCACATCTTCTCTTTGTCTTCCAATGTACCCAACCTACAGACCGAAAGGACCTGCAGCTGAACTCGCACCTCTTACATGTACTCATGTGTACATCTGGGTCCGAGTGCATACACACTTGTGTGCACTCACATGTTTACTGGCGCCTGTATGGGAATGATTTGTGTGCTAATTATCCCAGTTTCAATTAAGCCAGATTACTTTCCAAAAGCAAGGATGCATAACAGCTCAATATTAATTGACCAGTGGTGTAAGTGTTATTGTGTGAGTGAGTGAGTGAGTTAATGAGTGAGTCAGTGAGTGAGTGAGTGAGTTAGTGAATGAGTAAGTGTCAATGTGTGAGTGAGTGAGTGTGCTTGCAAATGAGTGTGTGTGTGTGTGTGTGTGTGTGTGTGAGAGTGAGTGAGTGAGTGAGAGTGTTAATGAGTGAGTGAGTGAGTGAGTGAGTGAGTGAATGAGTGAGTGTGTGTGTGTGAGTGAGTGAGCGTGTATGCGAGTGAGTGTGTGTGTGTTTGTGTGTGAGAGTGAGTGAGTGAGTGCATGAGTGAGTGAGTGAGCGTGCACGCCAGTGAGTGTGTGTGTGTTTGTGCGTGAGAGTGAGTGAGTGAGTGAGTGAGTGAGTGAGCGTGCATGCAAGTGAGTGTATGTGTGTTTGTGTGTGAGAGTGAGTGAGTGAGTGAGTGAGCGTGCATGCAAATGATTGTGTGTGAGTGTGTATGTGTGCGAGTGAGTGAGTGAGCGTGCATGCGAGTGAGTGTATGTGTGTTTGTGTGTGAGAGTGAGTGAGTGAGTGAGTGAGCGTGCATGCGAATGATTGTGTGTGAGTGTGTATGTGTGCGAGTGAGTGAGTGAGTGAGTGAGTGAGTGAGCGTGCATGCGAGTGAGTGTATGTGTGTTTGTGCGTGAGAGTGAGTGAGTGAGTGAGCGAATTAATGAGTGAGTTTGTTTCCGTAACTCCGTGTTGAGCTTTCTCCTGTCTGAGCAGACGCCTTGTCTTTGCCAGGTTAAATCCGGATTAAAAGGTCAATCTATCTTTTTGCCACCATATAAATCTCTAAACAAAGGTGATATACCATAGAGCTTCCTGAGAATTATGTCACGCACCCTCTCTCTGCTCACCATTAGTGATGTAAAGCATAACGCCTTGATCCTCCATGGCTAATTATTCAGTCATCCAACTTTACATTCAGCTCCAAAACAGCTACTTTAATTATTCACACAACAAAAAGGATCACCCAACACTTATTACCAGCACAATAATTTCAATAAGATCTGTTTCATTGCATAGCTAATTTCTCCCTCTCACACATTAATAATGCACATAAACAATTCCGGCTTCAAGGACACACTATAACCAGCATTTGCTACAAACTTTCTAAAAGCCATCACTATGAAGGAAGTACTGTGAAAAGATGGAGTCATTTTAAGAGAGAGTCTTAGGCAGAGGTTACATTTGAAGACTAAAGGATGACCCAACTGCCTGTTATGGAAGATGAGAACTTAAATCCTTCTTACTGGAGTGGGACGGTCATTCACCTCGTGGAGAGCCAGGAGTTGAAATTAGTTGCTGTAACAACCAAGATTAGAGCATTTTTACAACACTGCAATGAAACCAAAGTCTGTTACAGTCTTGTTTTTGGCTCTGGCGAAATGCTGTGACCAATGCCAGCCCTTTAAAACGAGCAGCAGGGATGGTAAGAGCAGATTAGTCTGGGTGCTGATGGGTAATCAATCATCCTCACTGCTGAGATGGGACCCGGTTCCACTGCAGTGATCCCGAGGCAGTGACAAGGAGGGAGGAGAGGGGAAGAGACACCAGGGTGGCAGGAGAGAGGAGGTTACTGAGATAAAGTGCAACAGAGTGGAAAAGACAAAGGCGAAGTTACCCGGCACGGAAGTGAGACCTTTGACTGAGTCCCACGCAGATGGGGAACGCTGAGGGGGGGGGGGCTTAGTAGTGCAGAAGATCAGGGCTTACACTTCAACCTCACCCTTTAAACCTCCACACTGTCTCAAATGTTAATACAAAATAAAAAAAGTGGCCCAAATATGGCAGGCAAAAGTATTCAAACAGACCATTGTGAAGGACGGCATAACATGCTTTACAAAGCTGCATTTCATGAAGGAACTTGTTTGTTGTTCTCTAAACAGCTGGTGGATTATTTTGCTTTACAAACACTTTGATTACAGTTCGTGTCTGTTACAGCCTAAGATTTGTGCCAGCTATTTATCACCTGTCAGACCGTCAGCTGTTTGGGGTCTTGATGACTACGGTTAGGTGGGAGTTAAAATTACTTAAAATGGCGTGTGTATTAACTGTTAGCGGCCGTGACTGCATAGATTTGGATGTATTGCCGCACATAGCAACATAAAGATATAGGCCTGTGGCAAGATAATGATATAGACAGTACGCTAAGTCTTCCTTGAGACGTTGTCATGCTCACAACAATGTCATTGAGACTGATCAGGGCTGCTACTGTTGCAGAAGGGACCAAACTCCTACTAAAGCAAGTTTGTGTCCATTTAGGAGTCCTGTATTTCCATCTAGAGAAACCAGTTCTTATACAAATCTGTGCCTAGGCAACTCTCTAGTGTCCTTAGTATCCAACATGGTCGAAAAACACATTGTTGGAACTAGTTCTGTTCTATCACACTTTATTTTCTATTTTCTATTTATTTAACCAGGCAAGTCATTGAGAATAAATTTGTATTTACAATGGCATCGTGGCCTCTTGCGAGAGAAAGGTAGAGGCCAAAACAAGAACTGTCAAATCTGAGCAGACAGCAGCACACACCCAACATCTTCAACACATCCACTACTTACTGTACACACAAGCATTATATGCGACAACGAACATTACATATATGACATGTGTAGCACACATAGACCGTTAAAATAAATGGACAGAGCATGTGTGACGTCACCCATTGGTTTGTGGGGATCAGAAATGAGTCG
>NC_048423.1:17941039-17943333 GCF_013103735.1 Etheostoma cragini
TTGGGGTCCCCTGCTGGAGCTGCTGCCCCCGCGACCCGATACCGGATAAGCGGTCGAAGATGGATGGATGGATGTTTTTCTCCCATTCCGGAACACTGTGTGGACTCGCCAGACCCTCCTGTGGAACAAGGTCTGGCATTGCGAGACCAAAGTAAGCTGTATCTATCCTCTCAAAACCTTGAATGTCTGTACCATATTTAGTACCAATCTATCCAGTAGATGTTTCAGATATATCACAGGATAAGTAGAACCTTTACCTGATAGTGGTTCTAGTGGAGCCAGGGAATCACTTAAGTCAATTGGATTCATCCTCTAGGAACGACAGATGTCTGTGCAAAATGCCATGGTAACCCATCTGATGGTTGTTGAGATATTTAGACCCAAGAGGTGGACTGATTGAACATCATTCCATCCCTAAAGCAGCAGTTAGGGCCAAAAACATACACTATTAGTCCAGTAAATAACATGTGGTCTATTTTACCAGATGCAGTGAGGAGCAATCCGTGTGAACTCAAACAACTCTCCCCCCCCCCCCCCCCCCCACTGAGTAACTAAAAGGTCAGTGCTGCTTCTCCCGTCGACAGCAGTCCGCCTCAGCTGGGAAATGTCTCTTGCTTCAACCTGTTTCTAATTAAATTAACTTCAATAGCGCTTGCCTGATATTAAAAGACAAACATGTATTTGCTGATGTATACAGTACAGACAGCATAGGGGGAATTGTTTTCCTTTCTTTAGTTCTGCAGTTAGGAAAAGTAACCCAAAAAATATCGTACCAAAAGCTTCTTTTTTTTTACCAGGTGTAAAAGGTGTCTAGTTTTACCTTCCAATTTATCCACAGCCAAATCCTTGGGGAAATGCCTTGACAACCAATCAAAGTTGGGGTGCCCAGAGGGCTTGGTCACAAATAGTGAAAATAAAGTATGTACATATTTTTTTTTTTACCAATATTAGCTTTTGAGATGTCTAACTAGGGGTGTTTGGGGGTGCTGAATCCATTCAAGCCATTTGTTTTGAGTGAAAAAGTGACTCTTTGATCTATCATATTTAAACTATGGATTTTGGGTGAAGAATGGATTCGAAACATCAAATTCGAGATAAACCCACTCTGAAAAACTTTTCTACAAGCCACTAGAGTAATGACACCTGCTATGCATATGCTCAGGATAATTACCTCTCTGCATGTGGAGAAGGAGCAGGAGCATTGCAAAAAAATATAACTAACTTACTTTGTGGCATGGCAAGTAAATCCATTTTGCTGCTTAAAGTTTAGATGACTATAAATTTATGTAGAGGCCCTTACACCATTTTCATCTCTTAGTTACTGCTTAAAATGAATGTTGCTTTACTTTAATTGTGTAGTAAATTGTGTCGTTTTACTATGTAATTCAAAGTGAGTTATTGTTCATAGTTACACATAAATCTATTAATGTGGCTGTGTGGACCAGTTCTGCATGATCTGTTTGTGTAGTCAAAAGGGGGAAAGTGTTTTGTCTTTCTGGACATCATGGAAGAGGATCCCACAAACTGCCACACTACACTGTCTGTGTTCCATTCTACTGCCAGTGTCAGCCCCCGTTCAGCATGTGTTTTTATTAAATCACCATCTTGATTTGCAATACACCATTTCTAAAACTACACAAATTCAATGTATAGTGGACAAACAATCCATGGACTAAGGCTGATATGTTGCTGCACAGCCAACATGTTTTTTTAGAGACTCATTTGTTCCAGTGATATTTTCTCCACAGTCAAGTTCCTGAAAGTACGGATGCTGTAGACCCCCTTTTGGTGCACACAAGATCATATTTGAATGTGCTTTAGCACCAATATACAGCAAACTGTAAAGAAAGTACGTCAGCAACTCAGCTTTTCAACAGTCCTGAAAAGAAAACACTTCAGTGATATCAGGGCAGAGACAGTGGGCGAAGCAGGAGGTAGGAGAAGAAGCAGAAACTTGCCTCTTTTTGACAGCAGTTCAAGTTGAAGTTACTCAAACTGTACTCCTTTGTTGTCCAATATCCTTCTTTAAATTGACAGCCCATTCATTGTCATTGGCATCAAGATTGGTGCTCTTTGCTACAAACAACTTGAGTTACTTCACATTTTGCTTTGCCCTCGTTCACAGGGGAGCCTCTGCTCTGATATTTGCTTGTCCTGTTTGTCTTGCTGCTTGTGTATGCCACTCTTGTTCTGTTGTGTTGTCTGATACTTGTGTGCTACCATAGACCGTTAAAATAAGTGGACAGAGCATCCGGTTTCGAAAAGTGCAACCACTGCGGAAGTAACTTAAACCT
>NC_048423.1:17943433-17970965 GCF_013103735.1 Etheostoma cragini
ATGGACAATCCATGACTAGCACAGAAGTCCAACAACAGACAACCACTCTGGTTCAGATCAGGGAGGCCGTTCCTCCGAGAAAAACATGCTCTGGTTTATTGGCATTTCTTTAAACCAATCACAATCGTCACGGGCAACGCCATACAGAGAAACGGCGCCTCTGCAAATAAGCCTCGGGAAAGAACTTGTTTTGGTGGAACGTGTACATTCAAAAGTTGTTTTAGTCGTGAGACAGAAAACATGTGGACCGGTAGCCTAGCTAGCTGTCTGGATTCACCCTGCAGAGATCTCAGAAAAGGTTAACCATAATTTTTCCGTAGACGTTCCGCCGCCAACGGAGCAATCCCTGAAGTGGAAAATCGTTGATATAAACTAGTGCTCCCCTGAATTTTCTTGGCTTTGCAATGTTATCACCACAAGGTTAAAGTAAGCAGAAATATCCTGTTCTAAATCATGCATGCCTGCTTAATTTAAAGAACAAAAACAGCACTGTATGATGTAGGAGATTACCCAAACCTGCTAAATCTGTATAATGCATTATCAGAGTTTACAGGAACAACTCGATACATATGCAAACAAAGCGTCTTCAGCAGACAAGAGAAGAAGCAGAACGCGCCTGTGAATGTCTGCAGATTGTATTCATACGGGGTATAAGATGGAATTCCTGGATATGTTGCAATTTCTGCTGTGCTACCGTCTGGAACTAAATGATTACCGGCTGCATCCTCTTCCCAGACACAGTCATAAGATAAGAGAGCTTGAGGAAAGAAGGAGAGGAAAAACACACTGAGGTTTTATTCAAAATATCAGCAGTCAGGTAATCCGACTGGCACTGGAATAAGAAGATTAACAATACATACTGATGAGTGTGAACTCACATGAAATATTGCTGAGGTGTCTGTGCAGTTTAGCTGTGAAGATGGACAAGCTCCAGACCAGGGAATTAATATGTCTGGATGGAAAGGTGGCAGCCGGAGTCAGCTTTTTCAAGTGTTCTAACCCCTTACTCACCTTGACATGTTTAGGCGATTCATAAAGTTGTATTTGAGAAACATGCATTAATAAAATACTTGTGTTTCAGAGAAAAATCTTTGCAGCTGCATCTTGATTGTTGCAAGATTTTGTGTTTACCAAGGAACACCCTGTTTTCTGGTGCATCGCAGAAGGGTCTGCACCCAAACAGCCTGGGATGTAATGGGCTTCAATTAGTGATAATGAAACCCGGTAGTCGGAGCACCTTTCCTGGATCTTTAATTGCAAAATTCATGCAGATGTACTATTTATAGATCACTTCAAAGTGAGAACGATGACAGACAAAACAAGACAAGGCATAATAATTTGAAAGGCGAGCAAGCAAACAATATTTAGCACATTCTTAAACAGGCACCTTTGAGGATGCAGTTATGTGTGAGATGTGAAAAGGAAGACAATGAGGCTACAGCGTGCTAAAGAAATGCAAAAATTCAAGCTGATTCACAGACAGGAAATAATCTGTAAATCACTGTTATGATTCATGCATATTTATAGAATCCTCAGAAATCATAAAAATCCTGGGCCTGTATTATGTATGTGGAGCCAGTATTGTACATCTTCTGCTTCATACGTTAATGAACATAGGTAGTCTAAGCAGCCGGACTCCCTTGGCCAAGCCTGAAGGCATTGTTATTTACTAGTTCTTCACAAAGCCCCTTAGATGGATGAGAGGCATGCTGGCCTGTGTGGAAATGACTGGATAAACAAACCTATCTCTTCCTGTTTGCTAAGCAAAAGGAAGGAATCATCTACAGCTAACAAAGCTCTCTCTATTAGAAAATGACCCGGGGCCGAGCAAAATAAGAGACGCTCGGAGCAGATTGGAAGTCTCACAGCCTATTTCTTTACAGCAACATTCTTGAAACGTATGCATGATGAAAATGGTCTTATTTCTGAACAGTATTGTAAGAAAAGCCATTACAGAGGAGCAACAACAACGTGGCTGATGAAGTGGAACCGTAGCTCATTACCCCCTGATACAGTGGTAACCACGGCAACAAGTAGAAAGCCTCCTGCAAAATTAATGCACTATTAATCAGTAATAATAACAATTGTCTCTACATTTTCCATATGAGTGCTGCATGAGTATACACTGTAGCTGGGGGACTCTTGATCAGACTCAAATCCAGTCCTGTGCACGTCGCTGGTCTCTGAGGAGGATCGTAGAGCAAGAACAGCTTGTAATGACCACCGTACTTTGTGCCATTGACCTTGCTGTGTGGGATGCACAGACTGCCAAGTGTTTTTTTTTTTACTCACTGTGCATTTGCAAATCCAAGGCAATTTGTTTTATTGCCCTAAGGACACAGAGAGGGCTCAAGTCATTTTCTAACTTTGCCACCTCTCCAGGAGAACACAGCGAACATGATCCAGGTTTATTCCAGCAATGTCCCTTTCTCAGTTTCATACCTCATACCTGAAAGATGCTCAGTACTGGCCAGTCCCTCGCTTAATAATAGCACTTAAAAACATGATAAATTAGTTGTGTTTTCATCACCCAAATGTACACGCGGGTCACTCACACTGGTCACTTTTTTTTTTATAACCTCAGAGTTACAGCTTTGCGGTCCTACTCACAGCTAAGTTGATCATTCAGTGGTTAACACTATTTTCAGCCGTGGAGGGAGTCAGTGATATCTGTTGTGTTCCTTGAAAGCAGCTATAGTCAAATGATTCATATTAGGTTTGGAACTGTGTACGCGAACGTTAACGCTTTTGTAGTGAGGACTCTACAGATGAATATTACTCTGCATCTACTCTCGACTCCAAGGAGCGTTTTAGTGTGTTTCAACCTTATTGTTTTGGTTTTACAGCCCGCAACTTTACAGAGCTAAAAGGGGGGTGAACATAACAAGTCTTCTAGGTGTCCAGAGCCTTATCTAATACCATGCAGGGGAGAGGTGAGCAGCCTAATGCTTTAACAGAGAGGATACAGGCACTCCAAAGAGCTGGGGAAGTAGGCCAAGAGATCCCAAATGCAATATCTGGAATGCGGGGGCAGATGACAGGACGTTCAAAATTTAAATTGATTTGTTAAAAAGAACCACATCACACACAACAACAAAACTGTCTTCCAGACACATGTTCCCACTTAATGACTAAGCAACGTAAAGTGACTTTATTTATATACTAGATAATTTAAATGACACATTAACATCCTTTAATCCTTTGTACAGTACAACAAAAATCTGAGACAACCAAATTCCCCTCACTGTGAACTCAGCCCTCATCGGCTTGTTTCCAATCTTGGAATTAAAATGTCCCCATGTACTACGTGAGCTGTTCTAAGATGTTGAATTAATACTAGAGTGTATCAGATTGGCTCATCTGTCTTCAAGTGTACTGAGAAGGTTAAGTTTGAATCTGTAAACCTCCATGCAAAACCCACATTTCTTTGCTGACCATTTGGTTTGGACCAAATCTCTGAATTGGATTTCTCAGGCCTTTGTCATGTTTAAAAAAATTGCCACTTATCTAATTTTTTCTTATTTTACCCAATTCCTAGGTAGAAGTGTTCACAAAGTAGAAGACAGCAGCAGCATGAGCATCCTCAAAGTGTTCCTGTAGGGCCCATGTGTTTCTACAGTCACTGAAGCCAGGTTGCTGTCAGGAATCAGATCCAGGCCAGCTGTAGTCCTCTCCTCTTCCGATCGCCTCATGGGTTTAGCAGAGCGGCAGCGCCAATGCCCATCAGCGCCGAACATCAGTCAGTTCATGCCTCAGATTCACACATCATCTCCACTGCAGAGGGCTGGCCGTCTCTGTGTGTGTGAGACTGTCTGTGTGCATAAAATTAACTAACCGAGACAATTAGAGATTTCATAAATATCATTTGTTTTTATAAAAGACCCAACACAAACAAACCTACTAAACGTTTGCCACCTGATTAATGGAGAGGAGATGCAGATGTAATTTTTGAGGTGAGAAGGCAGTTTAATCTGTGAACTTATCATAAGGTTGCTGGACCATTAACAGACATTTTTTCCTCAGTTGGTTCTCTATCCATACAAAGACATCATTTCTGTCACACAGTTTGTACAGTTAACGTTAAAGGACAGCTGTTTTTGAATTAGGGAAATCACTGACTGATACCGACAGCAGCTTCCCACAAAATTACATGAACAGTTTTTTTTTTTAAATATACAAAAACAATTGGAGAAAACCATGGCTCGGAGTAGAGGAAATGCTTTGAATTCTTTGACAGACCTACCTTCACAATATCTTCAGATAAAAGAAAAGTCTGCAATTCATCTGTGATTCATCAACTGGAACCAGGCAAAGTGACTAGAAACCAAGAAAATAGATGAAATGAATAAATAAGGAAAGGAGGGAGACACTTTAAATATTCATCCTGTCTGTTGAGTCCCTTTGCTTAACATATCTCTGCTTAGAACTGATTTGTTGCTTTCATTGGCGATCTTAAAATATATTTCTTGAATGCCATCTCCGCTTTTCTCTTCTACAGCAACAGTGACTGAAAAAAACCAGGAGCATTTTCTTTACTTCACCCTTGAACACATTTGGGAAACATATACCTAGGTGTTTTTCATGATATTTACCTTGACCTTTAAGTCTGATGTTTCCTGAAAGAGAGCCTGAGAGAGAAAGAGAGAGAGAGAGCAAGAGAGAGAGAGACATTTTTTTAGACACTTATTTGAACATCAGGCAATAGGAGGTGTTGCAGTGTACAAAACAAATTAAACTAAATCTCTCTTAATCCCAGTGTACTTAGGTACACCACCCCTGACGGTCACTGGGGTAACATTGGCCCATTCTGATGTAGCGTATTAAAATTAAAGGCGTTGAAAATGACCAATTAAAGCTATTTTATAACTTTTTTTCAGGCTGCTAATTGAAGCTGTATTATCACTCTTTTCAGGCTAATCTAAAAAGGAAACATCCTGTACAGCCAGACTCATTTCATCGCAGATTGACAGTACAGCATCCCCAGACTGTCATTGGGTTAGTCTCGGACCATTCTGATGAAGGATTTCAAAATTAAAGGCTCTGAAAATGACCAATTAAAGCTATATTTAACTCTTTTTCAGACTGCTAATTAAATCCATGTCTTAACTCTTTTTCAGGCTGCTTTCAAAACGAAACCTCCTGTTTAGCCAGACTTGTTTCACCTCAGAATGATATTATACCACCCCCAGACTGTAGGACTTTAAAAGTAAAGGGTTTTAAAATTACTAAATAAAGGTGTATTTTAAATGCTTTTCAGGCTGATAATTAAAGCTATATTTTTTTTCTTCTGTTTTCATAATTTTCTGTTTTTTTTCTTCTAAAATTTTCATCAGGATGAATAAAGTATCTATCTATCTATCTATTTATTATATTTTTCCTCCAACCATCCAATGGCACCCTGGCCACAGGGAGTCCAGCCTAATTGGATGAAACTACTTGGCAGGGGGGCCAAGTAGTTTCAGAGACTTTCTGAGCCTTCAGTCACTTCGGTCTACTCAGAGACCACGGCTGGCAGCCTAGTGAGCTCTAGTAGTGAGTTATCAGCTCTGGTCACATTTGAGAGCTTTTAAAAGCCTCTATCGGCCTGTTTGCTGGACAAAGGTGCTCCGCCCTTCAAGGAGAGACCCCAGCTAATTTATGATTCAACTTTCTTCCTGAAGAAACCAGATCTCCACTCTGTAAAGAGGAAGAATACTTCCAAAACTTGTGAAGTAAAAGTGGATCAAAACTTTCATCAAGCGCGATGGATATTTAGTTTGGCTCAAAGCTACACTCTGCCAGGACTCCGCACACACATGGAGGGGAAGGAGCTTCGGATCCCTCGCACAGCACATGTCCAGCCCAAGAACAAGGTCTGTATCTACCAGAACTGTCAGACTACTCAAAGGACAACCTGTTCTCACTCTGAACACCTAAAATAGGGATGTTTGGATAGTGGCTGTCAGCGTCTGATGCAACAAAAAAAGTACTGGTGAGAGCAGCATCCAGACGGGGTTTAGCGAGTAGTGTGTAAAGGGGAAATTCCGCATAGGGAGGTTGGTCGGGTGGTGGATGGGTCAAACACAAGACTTTCACCCAGGAGAGCAAAGAGTCACTGAACCGTGATGCCAGCCACAAGCTTTTCCTTAAGCTAACAGCCTCAAAAGGGACCCCAATAGTCCCGACCAAGTGCGTCAAAAGGACGCCAATAGTCCGGACCAAGTGCGTCAAAAGGACGCTAATAGTCCCGACCAAGTGCGTAAAAAAGACGCCGTCCTGACCAAGTGTATTATATGATGCTAAAGGAGACTTTTACCGTCAATAACTAGGCCAAAGGCACCTAGAATAGAATAGAATAGAATGCCTTCATCGTCATTATACACTAGTGCAGTACCTGTGCAATGAGATTGAAGCAACCCCTTTACAGTGTTGACACGAAATATAAAACATAAAATATAAGAATATAAAATATAAAAATATAATGTCTAGGTAGGGCAGAGGAAAAAAAGGGGGGGGGGACCTGGTGCACAGCCCTGAGAGCAACTTCACACATAAAATAGCTTTGAATACACATTATGTGAAAAATAGATAAGTATTAAAAAATAAATAAATATTTCACTGTACTGAAATGAAATGGTTAAATATTAAATATTGCATTGTATGACATTGCAAAGATTCCAGTGTCCTTTTAGGTATTATATAACAGTGTTGCACAGTAGGAGGGAAGAAGAAAGTCCGGGGGCCGGGGGGGGTAGGCTGTGGAGTGGATTCAGTACTTTTGTGAGTTCAGGGTGGTGATGGCCTTTTGGAAGAAACTGTTCTTGAGTCTGTTAGTCATGCTCTGATGCACCTGTATTGCCTTCCTGAGGGCAACAGGTCAAACAGATCAGAGCCGGGGTGGGAGCTGTCCTTGATGATGTTCTCAGGCAGCGGGAGGTGTAGATGTCCTTCAGGGAGGGGAGATTTTTTGTGCTGACCTTCCAACCCTCTGCATCCTCTCCCTGTCTGCCACGGTGCAGCTGCCGTACCATACTGGGATGCAGTGGGTCAGCAGGTTCTCAATGGACGAGCGGTAGAAGGTCAGCAGCGGGTTGGAGTCCAGGTTGTACTTCCTGAGGACCCTCAGGAAGCGTGGTCGCTGCTGGGCCTTCTTGAAGACCGCTGTGATGTTAGCTGTCCAGGAGATGTCAGCGGACAGGAGGACGCCGAGAAACCTGACCAAGCATTTGTATTTTACAAGATGGGAGTGAGAATGTGTTGGAAAGGGACCTGACACTAGGTGCCTATCATCAGAATTAGACCAGGAAAGGGAACAAGAGGAGCCCAGAGTGCTTCTTGAAACCAACCCGTCTAGCTTTTCACAATCCCCTCCCCAACGTCTTTGGAAGATCCTATCCACAAAGGCAAAGCCCATGATGCAGATAAATCAGCAGATGCTAAAGAGGGTGTGAGTACTCTAGCCCTGCTGGACTGTGTCTCCAGGGTAAAACAGAAGTCGCAGAAGTCGTTAGAGCGATGCTCCCCCTGAGTACACCAGTTCTAGTGGTGCATGCAGTGTAAGGATCCCCAGCTACCTGCCATTCACGTCGCCCATCACAAAATCTGTTTTGGTCGGCATCACACCCCAGAAGATGACTCTTGTTCATCCTATTAACATCATGTGCAAGTGATGCAAACCTTGGACACCACTCACTGACTGCCACCGTGGACACAGTCAGGCTCAGGTCGATACCCTGAAGCCACTTGGTCCTGCAGGGGCCTTCTCAGCACTCCAGGGAAAGGGGATCCCACTCTCATGGCCCCACCTCCAGGTAAACTGGATCGGCCCAGTCAACAGTATTGAGCGATGTAACCAGCACTTCCTCGTTGTCACAGGCACTCTCACGATGTGGGTTGAATGCCTCTCAGCACCCAACTACACAGCCATGACAACTGCGGTTCTGCTCCTGAACCACACGTTCAGCCAGACCGACTCAACATGCGGTCCTCACGCCCGGGAAAAGGACGCAAACCAGTCTGTGCTTGAATATAACCCTTCTTTTGTTCCTTCAAAGATACCATGTAAATTATTCATATTCATTAAGATCTGTATTTTAAAGGGCATCACCTATGAACTGTTTCACAGCTCAGTTATTGGTCCCTGATTCCAGGGGGGTGCCTCGTTTTGATTTCTTTTCAGCTTGGTCAATTTATGAATACAAATATTCATAACTTTATTAATAGACATTAAGACTTTTAATATTTGATAATTTGCCAATAATAAAATCTGTACCCGTACCATTTCCCAACAATAGGTTTGTAGGTTTGTTTCTCTTTGTTGTGGCAAAATGGCACGCACATCCAATTTGAGATCAAATACAATTCATCAATACTCTCAGGTGGGTAAGAAGTAACTTATTATGTCATTAACTTTTTATGAATCTAAGATAGGATTTTCTTACTTTCCTGCTTTTGTATTGTGCAGGAACAAATGTAAGAGAAAGGTAAGAAAACGTTCATGCATGGAGCCAATTGTTGCTTTGAGCGTGCACAAATCAATTCCTGTCATGTTTCATGTTTTCTGTTTCCAGTTTTATTTTGAAAGTTCACTGTTCTCCCTTGCGTTGTCTTGTTTTGCTTCCTGTTGTAGATTTTCCCACTTGTGATTACCTGTCCCCGCCCTAATGTTTTGCACCTGTATCTCTCTGTCTCCCATGTCCTGTGTATTTAAGTTTAGTCTTCCCCTTACCTCATTGTGAGATTGTCTGCATCCCTGTGTTCAGGGTTGTTTGTCCCTGTTTTCCTGTATTCCTGAGCTCTTGTCGTTTTCCCTGAATTTTGACCATTGCCTGTTTTTTTGGATTTCCCTTCGCCTGCTATTTTTGGACGCTGTTGTCAGTGAGTTTATTAGCTTGTTAATAAAAGCATTGCATTTTACGTACCTAAGTCGTGTATCTGTGGCTCCATCCTCCTGTGTGCCTGACAATTCCTCAGTTAAAGATATGATTATGCTCCTTCATTGGCCGTGGGAGTAAGGCAGCTTTAAATACAGAAATGGTACCCATCAAAGCAGTATAGTAAAAACCATGGCATGACATATTGTATTTAATGACTGAATAACATTTTCAAAGCCTTTCTACAAGTACAAGATCTCATCTTAAACCTATTATCAGCGCACTGATGAAGTTTGACATGAAGGTTATATCACTTGTCATTAAATACTATTTAATTATATTAATATATTATTATAAATAGGATTAGGCTATGTTTAAAGGACAGAATCAGGAGAATGCCAACCTGCATTTCCCTGCATGCAGACTACTGTGTGAGCAAGTATATTGTGCAAGCTCAGTCTAATAGCGAAAGACAGTCAAGATTGCAAAGCAGAGATATAAGCAGGCACGCAGGTTGGTAACCCGAGGTGAGCGATTGTCTCTGTTGAATTATTGATGTTTCTCTGCTTTTAAGAGGCAGGCAGTCCTGACAAAGTAGTTATTCGTTAGACACAAATATCACTCAAATACTGTATGCATGGCAGTATGCACATAGATGGATACACATGCTGTATCCTCAGAGTCAGTGTGTCTGCTAATAGGTTGACAGGTAATCCTGTGGTTTCTAATGCTGCTAAAGTCATTCAGCGGGAAAAGACGGTGTCTCAGGGCTTTTTCCACAAAGCTTCTTACAGGCGGACCACTGTAGGCTAACCCTAGTAGCTATCTAGTGTCTAGCTAGTAGCATGACCTGATTACATCTCCTTGGTTGTGTAAATACATCCGTTTATTTTGTTAAGCATTACCAATTAACACATACATAGATACACATATTCTTTTAGACATCTTTCATTTTGAGGTTAAAATTGGAAAGGTCATTTGTTTTTCCCACAGGAAATGGAGCAAGGCTGCAGGTGTTGTCTCAGCTGGTGTTTTGAATGTTCAAGCCATAAATGGGACATCCAATTCTGCGGTCCTGTGCATCTTCACAATGACTTTATAGGTGTGTTAAAAAATTGGATTGCCTATATCAGTTTGTATGGACCGCGTACCACTTGAGCATTACCAGTCCACCAGCCTGCTTTTGTTGGTCTGTAGTGCTTGGTTATCATAAAACATTTATTCAGCTCTTTTTATTCTCTGATGCACACAGATGTGCAAATACGCATTCTGTTGAAGCACGTTAGAGATTTCCAATGATCTGCCACATCACATCACTGTGAAAATCTGCTTTAGCATTTCATGTCTACAAGCACAAGGCATACTGTATACACACACGCCACAAAGAGAATCCGAAAGAGGAGTGATCAGGCGTGGTGTTTTCATGGAGAGGTTGATGGAGCTGAGACAACCCGCTCCTCCTCTCTGGGACATCTTCATCCCACAGTTCTGCAGACAGTAAATACCGGTAAATCCATTCATCACATTCAACACAGATTAATAAAAACTAATTTGGGAGAGATTATGTCCATAAAAATGACAAATTTACCAAATTATCTATTCTAAAATTAAGCTACGGTAAACATCACTCAGTATCTCAAACACTAACCTGTGGATCCAACATGTAAAGGTGCCAGCCATGTGTCAACCGCAGATAGATGTTACCTGCTCTCATTTTCTCCTCCTTGAGTTTTCAAATCGTTGTGCTGTCGGTGGAGTTGGTCTCACATTGGCAAATGTGTCATTTTGAAATGCAGTTCCTAAAATAAATCATCGGTGTTGACAGATTTAATACTTTTCTCAGCAAAATGTTGTTTAATTCCCTACATGAGGACACATTCTCACTCTCAACATCTGTTGAGCCAGATTGTGTTCTACATAAAAAACTAACCCGGTCTCACTCCAGTTCGTGAAATCGTCACGTTATTTTGATCGTTTATTACGTCTACATGTCACGATTTTCAAACGTGAAGATTTCACAAACTTCCGTGACATTGGGCTGCTCTGGGGGACGCAACAACGGGGAATGAAACAAAGGTATGGAGAATAAGATTATGGTTCAACAGAATACAATATCATAGACTGCTCTAAATTCAATAAATAGAATAAATAACAGAATATATACAACATTTTTAAATATGTGTTAAAAGTTTGATTGTTTGTTTTTCAATACAAAATAGCAAAGTTTGTACTCAACAATATACTCAAATTTCCTCTTATACAGCAGAGATTCCACAAAACGTTATAAAAGTGTCTTCAAATGTAGTTCCTTAATTAATTTAAGGACTAAATGCCTCTGAAATCCAAAATCCCTCCCATATTTAGAGCAACTTCTCCACATCTCCCTTTCAATTTTATAAAGAAATCTTCTTTATTTCTATTTATTAAAAGGATGACAGTGGGGTATTCATTTCTGTTACAAGTTCTGTATACAAATAACTACTTCAACCAAAACCTATAACACTTTCCAGATTTCTCCCCCAGTCCATCAGATCCACTGGACTGAGTTTTTGCGATATACTGTGTTAGCAGCCAGCTGAAGCAGCCATGGCAGTGCTGCATCTGCAAACTCAGACACTCTTCTGGTCTTCCACTTCTTAAAAGTCCTCACAAGTAGGTCAGTAGTTGTTAGCATAATGCAATTCACCTGTGGCAGCTGTACCCGGTGCAGAGCAGATACTTTTTTTAATCCTTGAGCTCTCCCCCAGTGAAGCTCCCAGTTGCTTTAGCTTTAGAGAACATTGTATGCAGTTTTGACGATATTGGCTTACTGCAGTAGTGCACCACAATGTTACCACGGAGATCACGTTTATTCATTTTCATTAGTTTTTAATGACTGACTCCTTTCAGCCCACTGCATACAGACATCTTTGTAGAAGAAGCTTCCTGACTGGTTTTGGGCTGCCTTATAGCCATTTAATGGGGGAAAAACTCATTTAACACCAGCGCACCTAAAAAGAAATTTTCCAGCATGTTTAGATGAGTTCTCTTTTTTATATCACCGGTTACCACATTAGAGCATTTACTTCATGATGAAAAAGCCCTAAATGACACCAATTTGTGAAACCTTTTTAAAGTTTTACACCTTGGAAAGTTTTGTGAAAGGTTAGAAGTGCCGAACGTTCGAGTTTAGCTGTGCTGACAGTGGCTGACGGACTGGATTTGTTCTCTCTTATGTCACTTAGCTCTTCTCACACCTCAGCCATCACTAACGCCCATGAAAAAGCAAAAGCAAAGGAGAGCATAAAACAATGTCATCCAGAGTGAGCCTGCCGATTTAACGGGGGATATCCGCTGTATGCGTAACTGCCAGAGCTGAGAGTGAAACCTCTTAACTTCAGCGGCACGGATTTCAAACATTTCACATCTGGTCTTACATTCTGAGAAAAAGATAGCTCGCCCCTCATTGAGTAGTTATTCATTTTGTATGAAAGGTTATTTCAACATTCACTGTTTTTCCATTTACACAGGTCTGTGAAGGAAATGTGTGGGAGTAAATTCAACAACATAATGCAATGGGAGTTCAACAGAGTAATAGGCTTCAACAAAAATAGTTTCTTCTGATACTAGTTTAAGCAGATTAGGCAACACATAACAATGTTGGGGGGGGGGGGGCAGAGAGGTAAGGATTGCAATTTTAAGTTGGAGTTTTGCAAGTTTTAATTTAGAGCTTAATTGGCTTTTTGTCAGATTGCAAAAAAAACACCATCTCCCAGAATGGCAAACCATCTCTCCAACTTCTACCTGTCCAGATCTTTTTTACTGATATGTAGTTTTCTTTTTTTTTTGCTTTGGTGGATACACAGTCATCTCACTGCACCAGCCTTGAATTGAGTCAGATTTGAATGAGTCATTGAGACTAGAAAAGCGCTATGTAAAATAGGTAATTTACATTTACCTGGCTGACCAAGGGAGAAGTTAGCCTTCTGGGCTTACTGTCAGTAATCAAGGTTAATGCAGTGCCATACTATAAAAAGCAATGTCTGCGTAGGGAGGAGGTCCAAGTGGTTGGACCATAAAAACACAGGATTTTCACACAGGACATAGCTGTTTGTGTCAAGTGTCAAATCAAAGGTCAGTTATTTATAAAGTTATTTTACCTTATATTACGCACGCAAACCTACGTGATTTAAGTTACATACACATCTTGAGTAATTAACATCGCTTACATAACTAACATCACATACGTATGTTCACAAACCTAACCCAAACCATGATCTTTTCCTAAACTTAACTCATTAAATATGTTGCCTCACCCTACCCTATGTCAAAAAATGATGCCAGAGAGTAACCAGAGCATTAAAAGCGTGATGCCAAGGGGCGCTGGATAAGCAACGTGATGAGTTGGGAGTGAGAATGTGTTGAACATGTAAGTTGGTATTTTCATAGAAGAGCATTAGTTCCTTTTTCAGGATTACATAAAATGAGTTAAAGTTGTATGAGAACCAAAAAATAGAGTATAGAAAAGTTTCTTAACCCCATTTTCATACTTAATCAATGTTTCCTTGATTAATGCCTATTTTTTCCATTCAAGTAAGTTTTTGCTTTGTTAACTTTTGACTATGCCACATTTCTATACGATGTCGATCAATTCCCTAAGTGAGCCAAACAATAGTGCAATCAGTACTTAGCATTTAATCGAGAGAGCAAGCCTGCCACTCTCTCTGCCGACAATTCTCTAGAACCTTTTTCTTAATGGTTTATACTGAATGTTACATTTAGAAAGAAAACAGGTTTGTTATTAATAAGGCAGACATGACGGAAATCACTGAGTTCTGCACCCCAAGGAATTTGCAGGAGCATGAAAGGTACATCTACAGCTGTCTGTTCATTGCTATTGATCTATTAGGAATGGGAGCTTCTACTTAGGCTGTGATTAATTCTGGGCCTATTGTGCATGATGGCTTACACATGAACGGTTTTTATAAAAGCTTTCAAAAAGTATACCCGAAGAGCTTTTTTAACCCACCTGATGTTGAATACAATTCATATTGGTTACTTAATTAGAGGATCAGGGGAGAAAAAAGGTATTCCTTTATTTCTGTTGTTACAAAACAATTACTTAAAATGGATACATTATTAATTACTGCAGCAGGAAAGGTTGAACTTGACTGGTCCCAAAATCTTTATCTTAAATTGTATCTAAATTTTACACAGTCTAGCTGTGACAAAACAAATTGGGCAGAAAAACTTTGTCGAAACCTAGGGCTGCAGCTATCAATTATTTTAGGAATGGAGAATTTGTGCTTTTTTGAAGAGTAGTAAATACACAAAAAAGTGTTGTTTTTTTAAGAAAAAGCCACATTTATTTTGCTCAAATTGCATTAAATAAAAACTAAACCCATTTAGTTCCACATTACATTCTTTTTTAAAACATTTTCTAAAAGGCAAAAACATAATAAAACGACTAGTAATAATACATAAATATTGTCTTGCAGAATTACAAGTTGCAAGCTAACTACAGCTCAGACATAATTTTATTTTAATTGTCTTCTTAGAAGGCTTTGTAGCATTTGTAGGAGGCAAAACGAGTGAACAGGAAGGTTGGAACAAGAGTCCATGCATTATTCCCTGAGTGTTTTTACAAAGCCAAGGTTATGACAGTTATTCATGAGAGTACACCTCCTTGCAGTAAATTGTCTCTCTACGTGTGTGTGTGTGTGTGTGTGTGTGTGTGTGTGTGTGTGTGTGTGTGTGTGTGTGTGTGTGTGTGTGTGTGTGTGAAAAATAACTAATGACATAAAATTGCAAATGCAGCATTTCATTTTCTGTGGTTTTTACTTGAGAAAAACTTTCCAGATAAAGTAGGTCTAGACCACATTCTACAATTTACAGAAACCCAACAATTCTCCCAAAATTAAGCATTTGGTGTGACGGCTGTGGGTTACATTACACTCCCTCTTTCACCAATTCAGTACTCCCTATATAATAGAAACTTGTCAGTTCACTCTATAATGAGCAGTAAATTCAGATTTTAGAAACTCAGGAATAATCCCCATTTTTTGTTTTAACAAACAATGCTACAGTACTGAAAAAGCACTTTTACGAATTTTGATTGATTTTCTTGTAGCAAGAGTCAGGGAGCTTCACCATTCTGGTGCTCTTAGACCTGACTGCTGCCTCTGACACGGTGGATCATCCCTTGGAGTGACTAGAACACTGCGTTGGCGTTACATGTTTTGTCCTGAAATGGTTTTCTTCGTATCAGACAGGAGTTTTTCTGCCCACCTAGTGGATTACTCACCTACCACATCACCTCTAACCTGTGGGGTCCCCCAAGGCTCCATTCTGGGCCCTGCTCTTTTCTCAGTATATATGTTCCCTTTGGGGTCTATTTTTAAGAAACGTAATATTGCATTCCACTGTTTTGTCAATGCTGTGCAAATCTATTTGCCAATAAAAACAATTACCTAATTACTGTAAAGATTCTGCACAGCCTGTGTTAGACTGCTTAAAAATAACATCAAAACATGGATGGCTTTCTCAATTCAAATGAAAGTAAGACAGATTCTTATGTGTGATCAGGTGATCCTCTTGGTGCCTTGGGCCCTTTAGCCTTTCATGGTCAACGTTTTGTCAAGCCTCTCAGTGTTATCTTTGATAAGAAAATGAGTATAGTGGTCAAATCCAGCTTTTTCCAGTTGAGACTGTAGGCAAAGGTGAAGAACTATCGTTCTCCTAAAGACTGAGAAAGTTATTCATGCTTTTATTAAGTCTTGTCTAGACTACTGCAACTGTTTATTACTAAATTGGGTTTTTACTACAGAATTTATTACAGAATACAGCTGCTCACCTATTACATGGTACAAGAAAATGGGAACATAACAATTATCTTGGCCTCTCTTCATTGGCTTCCTCTCTTGCTTGTCTTTTGCTTGGTTTTAAATTGTTTGGCCCCTTTGAATCTGGCTGAACTTTTACATCGCCATACACTAGTCTGAACATTTAGGTCAACAAACCACTTGCCTTTGGATGTCCCAAAATCTAAGCTAAAAAGTAGAGGGGATTGAGTTTTTATAGTGGGTGCTCCCATCTTCTGGGATAGACTTCCATTGTATATTCGAGAGGCACAGACTATTTATACATTTAAATCCTTGCTAAAGACACTTTTTTACTCTGGCCCTAGCTGATTGTGGGTGTCAAATGTCTTTTAATTCGCTTTGTTGTTTCATTGTATTTGTAACTATTTTTACATCATAATTTTGGACTTGATATTCTGTCTTGTTTAACAATTTGGTCAACCACAGTTGTTAAATATTCCATGAAGAAATTTGACATCCCAAAACCTTTGCAGAAGTCCAATGCTAAATTACTGGAGTTGAGTAAGTTTGTATCTACACAAGACATTTTCCAGCAACAAATTTGTAAGCACAGATGAGCCCTTGCAACAAAGCAGCAGCTCTTACAAATAGGTTTGTTGCACAAAGTTACAAGGCTCTCTTTACAAAATCTAATCACAATGTTACCAATAGCTGTTTCCTCATGTTCCTCAAACTAATTTAACCACAGGCTTGTGAAATTGCTATTTAAATTCCCCTTTGAAAACACTGACCATGATGGAGTATTAAGTGCAGCGTCTTGAAGGGTATTGCAATGTTAAGTGATATTAGATGCCAGGTGACTGTTGATGCATTAGAGCCAGGTTGATTTGACTGTCATAATGGCACTGCTCATGCAAAGGCGGGTAGCTGCCCTTGACAGGAAAACAATATGGATGTTTTGAGAAATGACACACAGCCTTTCCTGAGCACTTTCATCTCTCACATACTGTACTGAAGGGAAACCATATCTTCTATTTCCAAGGCAAACAAACGTGTCATTGTAATTGTTAAGTTTTCTGCAATGCTGAACAAGAGCTGAATTTTGTGCATAATTTACCTCAATAGGACGCATCATCTCACAACACCTTCGTAAGGTTAAATTGTGAGAGTTGCTCAGGGAGAACAATGTCTTTCTGTGTAATTGCTTCTATGTGGGTGTTTTACTGTTGCGGGAGTACTCAATATGCCTTGAAACTACATTATATAAAAGGAGCATAGACTTTTAGAATTTTTATAGAAATAGAATTTTTTGTCAACTCTTAATAAAGTGTTACGACCCTTGGATGGATTCAGTGACAGTAACATGGAAATAAAGTGTGACAGAGTCAGTGTAAAAGATGGTGGAAGATGGGGCCTGGAGGTTGTGCCAAACAAATGAAATTAATATAACAAAGCAAGGCATATGTCACCCCTAGCTCTACAAATAGAACAAATACAAAATACCTAACCTGCTTCTCTGAAAAAAGGGAAAGAGAATGTTACACAGGCGGCAACAACCACTAAACCTGGTGTATCTATACAATGTTTAACAACGTGCAAAATGTACAGGGTACCACTATGGAGCTAGTACAGTGACAGTAACCTGTTTTATTGAAAATAAAATTTGGCATTGAAACAAGAAATATTGGCACTGAAAAATGTTGAGCTGATATTTAAAACCCAAACATCCAAAAGTAATAATCTCACAATCCTATTATAATAATTTTTTCTTGATATCTTTGTCGTTTTTTTTTACGCTGTAAAAAGTTTTACAATGTCACTGGTTTTCAGTTGTAACTTTCTGTCACTGTTTTGGGCGTAGGGAGGAGGGGCTTGAGGGGAGGGACAAAGAGGGCGTGGCTACTGGTGAGAGACCGCACCTCCACACATATCCTCACAAATGTGTTAAAACCACAGAGTTGAAACGTCTTCCTCAAATCCACCTGGAACCTCCAAATTTCAAGTTAGTCTTTTTATCTCTGTTATGTTTTCATATAGAAGCAGGTGGTTTAGTTTACCTTTACCTTTAATGTAGGCTTAAGCTGTGCTGCACTGTTCTCTTAATTCAGCATATCAGCTAACTTGTGGCTAATTGTAGCTAAGTCTCCCACCGGAGATGTCAATCTATCTTCTATAATCTAGTATTTATAACAGCAGTAATTCCTGTCTTTAGGACTCCTAACGCCATTCTTATTGCGAATGCACAAGGCTTGACTCACTTGTGTCTCTCATTAGCTCCCTTATGGATGTCTTAAGAGAACAAGCTCCGCTCTCTCTACCTGCCGCTAACACTGGCACAGAACCTTAACGCCCCTCCCCCCTAACTATCCTCCAATCACAAGTATGGCTGCTGATTGACAGGTTTTTAGGCCAATCACACACTCACTAACAGGCAGAACGCGGTCTCTGCCTTAAGTGTGTTTTTCCAGTTTTAGGAGATGTCAGTTAATGCGTCCTGCCTACAGTGTCTCCTGAGCTCTATGCCGATGTACAAACATAACTGGGTTATTGCTGCATTGACAAAATGAGCGCCGTTATCACTCGACAACCAACTCGGTATTCCCCATCTTGGAATCTTTAGAGCCTTTGCTCCCACTGAAGCAGTTTGTTTTGAAGCAGGAAGCACCTTCACCCATTTTGAAAACATGTCAACCATGACCAGGCAACATTTCTTCCCTTCTGAAGGTGTTAACTCCACAAAATCCATCATGACGCGCTCAAATGCACTTGTCGGTGGTGGATGTGCCACCTGTTGTGCTACAGTTACTGGTCTACCTACATTGTATTGTTTACATGTCATGCAAGCTTTACAAATTTGTTCTGCAAATTTTGTGAAGGCTTTTGTGAACCATGTCTGTCTTATTACTGACAGCATCCCCACTTTTGAAACAAGGTGTCAATTTTGCAAAATGTGGCAAAAAAATTTGCGGAAGGCAAGGTAGATATAGATATAGATTCCTTTAAATATTAAGGGGAAGATTAAAAAAGAGAAACTGGATCTGTGAATTCTTAGAGAATCACAATTGAATTGAATTGATCTTGCTGCTCAGTCAGAATCGTATTAACCTGGAGCCTCTAACACAATAATCAGATATATGGTGTTTTAGGTCTATTGGCAGACATCCAGTTAAAATGTAGCCAATGGCATGTAAAGAGCCTTTTCTCCATGTCCACTGAAGTTTCCCAGTTTGCACTCTTGTAACCTCTGTCTGGTCCAGGTAGTTTTGCATAAAAAATGGTTGTCATTTGCAAGGCTACTAAGTAAATTTTGAATCCTGCACTTTGTTACTTTTACTTGAGTTAAGAAGTTAAATCTGTTCTTCTGCTTTTACCAGAGCATTTTTTTAGTACAAGTATCTGTTTTCTATTCTACTTGCGTACGTAAAGTGAGTACTTCTTCCATCTCTGGCTAAAAACACCATCTGTTTCAGAATGTATGAGTGTGTCACCGAGTTCTAATAAGCATTATTGTGTCTATCTGATTGGTTACATATGTACATGTTATTTCTTTGTTGTTGTTATAGGAAATTTCAGAAATGTCCTAAAACTTTGCCAGAAAATGGGCCACCCCAAGATTCTAGGATCCCCACTGGGAATTGCATTTGATTTGCATGTATTTGGTAACAAACCCAAATCTTTTGCAAATTAAAAATTTGACCTGAAGATGCAGCTGGATGTCTTGGGATCACCAATGTCATTTGAATTCATTTCCAGGCACATGCAATATATGAATATATGTAGTCAATTCCAAGGCTGTAGATCTTTCAGTCCTAAACAAAGTGGTGGGCAAAATGACTGAACCCTAACATTGCTATCTCTAGCATGGCTAATAAACACTACTCTGAAAAGTTGGTTTTGAAAGTACATGACAACTAACATACAGACTAAAAAGTAGAGATATAAATAGGACCAAATGTCAGATTGTTTATTTGCATATAATAAGGAATAATGTAGAAATACTTATGTTTTGATTACAGGGTGGCCATTTTTCAGATCCTCAAACTTTTTGTTAACGTTTCCCAATGATACGTTGAATCCAAATCAGTAGGGTTGATAGTCACTGTCATAGAAACAATTTAGGCTGCTACGATCACACTTTGACAAGACATATTAGGCTCCTTTGTTTTCTTCACGGACAAATTCCACACAGCTGCAGTCCTTTATTGTACATAAAGTATATAAACAGCAAAACACAGCTCAAAGAGTTCTCAAGGCCAGACATGCTTATTCATAGAAAACTTTTCTCACAAATGGAACTGGCATGCCATGAACAAAGATTCTTAAAGCTTCGTAAAGAAGTCTTACACTCTTTTTTCTTCAGACATCTATTCATTATAATTAGTAATATTTCATAACTCTTATTTTTTTTTTGGTTACTTTTATCCCTTCAGTCCATGGGGAAGGTGAAATGACCGAATCCACAGAATAACAAGCATGGATTGCTCTTGAGCATATGATTTAAAAAGAAAAGAATAATGTACTCTAATATTTTTTTTTTCTCTGTAGAAAATGATTGAACTTTCATGTCAAAATGACGCATTCTCCATTTGAAAAAAAAAAAACACCTACTAATAAAAAGTATCTATAGCACCAAATTAAAACAAATCATGGAATGATTTGAAGGCAAACGTACATCCATTGTGGATAAAGTGAAAATACTGTTACAGACATGACTCCTGAACAACATTTTTTCCCAATATACACTGCACCATCTAATAGGAAAATACTAAAATGACATACAATACGTAATGAAGTACAAACATCAGGTCAGGTGAATGCAGGTCTATAGAACACAATGCATCTGTGTAACAATCATTACATCCCCAAATCTGTCTCAAGGTGTCAAAATCTCACAGTCCCAGATCTCTAGGCTGGTGCTGCTGAAAGACATGTGGAACCAGCTAGGAGGTTACAAGTTTTTCACCAATTAACTTTCTCATGATAGAGATGTAAATAGTCCAGCACCTTAATCCCTTCTGGTGAAAGGTTCATTCTGCGTACAGTAATTTGCATTGCATCCATGCGGAACAGGCCTTATCAAAATCTGAATGCAAACGCAGACAGAAGCTGCCAATAGTTTGCATCAGTGATAGAGACTTGATTGTGGCTGATTTGAATAAATCATGTTTAATAAAAGAATTTTGAACAAGTTTTCTTTTGTCTGTTTAAGCAAACAGCAGCTGAATGTGTGGTCTTTTGACACTGGAGACAAATGTACAAGATGATCAAATTACAAAATAACCTTTTACATTTGGCTTGCTGCTTGTTTCATGTGCTATGTCCTGTTTTTTCACCATTTACTTTTTCATTGCAAATATGATCATCACCTTCCTATGTAGCTTGGTTGGAATATAGAGGTAAATTGAAATTGCATCTTCCCATTTATGTCACAGCAATGGCAAAAAAGACATAGTTACCAAGGCAACAAAATGATCCATCCATTCAGACAAAACTTATAAGAGGCTAATTGCTTTGTTGATAGGGAACCAGTAAGCTGGTTATGTGTCATATTGTTAAATAAAGCATAACAGGTTGCATACGACTCAAGCAGGAAAAAAACCTACAAATCTTTGGTCGCTGTTGGTTTGTTTTGATGTGAAGTCCCTACATTAAGGCTGTAATTTTTCATAAATAATGGAACATTAATGGATGAATAATACATCACCATCACTGCCCCGGGTTCAGGCCTGTTGTCTCCTGAAGGCTAGATTGTCTATTTGTGGGGCTACATTGGGCTCAAAGCCAATTGCAATGCTCAGTCAATCCGCAGAGCACATCATATACTACTAATGTGTTCATAAGCAGCCGTGGCTTACCTTCCTTAATTAGGATTAATGCAGGATGAGATTCATTGAGCTACAATTTGGGTGTCTCTGTGCAACTTCTGGAACCATTTGATAAATGCAGGGATTGTGGAAAATAAAGTTGGATGGTGACAAAAAGAGGAAGAGAAGACAGGAAGGGGTGATATGCAAGATGTTTAGTGTTTTTTGACCCCAACACCACCTTCCAAGCAGTGCGGCAATGGTTATGTTTAGGGTTAGCTGCCTGGAAGGCAACGTTAGGGGCAAAAAAAACATTGAGCGATATGTAGGACTGCACTGCAAAACTATGCCACCAAGAAATGGGGAGAAATGGAATACCAAAAAATGGGTGAGTGCAGAAGAGTAAAGTTAGGTAATATTGAATACTTGGTTCTAAATTGGTACAATTGGTTCTATATCTAGCATTATGTTGCAAAAATTACTAAAAGCAGCGCACAAGTCCTTGGATGTTAAATGAATATGCAGCATCATAATTTGCTTCATAGTGTGACATACTAAATACAATAATCTAATAGTTTAACTGGTTAGATTTCATGGTTTGATTGCTGTAACATGTTATGGGATTCCTCGGAGTTTCACCAACCTAATGTTCCAATCCTTAAACAGCCAAACAATAAATATACTCCAGCATGAAACAACCTGCCAACCGCATTTCTCATTAGGCCAAAAGAATCCCAGCCAAAACTAGCAATGTTTTCATCTTCCTTCACAGCCATTAGTGAGACTTTTTTTCTCAGGTTTTCAACATGTTTTTTTCTCTTCCCTCTCAACGGGGATGTCCCATATTCATAGATAAATCTAAATATAGACTTTCACGGCTGCTGAGCAAGATCCAGATATATTATCACAATAATAAAAAATGAAACAAACGGGGAAAAAAATGTAGGTGTCACCGAGATAGGGTGCAACAGTATGAAGGTGGGTGACGTGTATTATTGTCCACTGGAATGTATACAAGAGCAAGTCAGTCACTGGGAATGGGGAGGTGGGTTGAGTGGCAGGGTGAGGGTGTTGTGGGTAGTCTCGGTGGTGGACACTAGTCATACTGGCCCTTCAGTCAAGCCCTCCAGAGGAAGGGTGGTGGCATTGTCAGTGGGCAGCGGGTCGTCCTGGGGATGCGAGGGCGTGTGGGCGGCGGCAGCCAGACTGGCATAAGGCAGGTGGCAGTCCGTGTGCAGAAAGGGTGGATAGTGCTGGCGATAGCAGATGTACGCAAACAGCAAGCCGATCACTCCTCCAACAAAGGCGTCTGCAAAATCACACACACATATATATATTTTAAGAGATGCATATATAGTTAAATGTAGGAGGTAGAAAAATAACACCTGCTCTTGGAATGAGCACAATCGATTAGCAATTACTGCACCATACTGTTTGGGCAATAGTGTTCCAGTGAGCATTTGTCATTCCTGTCTGGTTTAGAGTATGATAAAAGTAAACTGAAGGGCAAAGCAATGATTCTGTTCTTGCCTTTGGACAGGCTGTCTCTGTCATTTTGTCACCCACGCTGAACAGTTTGGAATTATACCTGCCCGCCCTTTATGCTATAATATATCATATAATATCACACTGCCATGCTGAATATTAAGGCTATATTGCTGGGTATAGATCAACATGACATGGCCGGCAGGTGGCTGGAACAACTAAAGTAAAGGATTCCATAATATCAAAAACGGTATTTCTCCATTAGCGCTCACTGTGCTCCCTTTATTTTCTTTTTCTTGGTGAAATGAAAAATAATATACTTTCGATTTCCACCATTCGTAAACTTTACAATGCATGAACTTGCTCTGTGAATGTTTCATCCACTGCTGTCAACTGAATTTAATAGACTGTGACTTGATGCAATTTATTAGTTTGGTTGCCTCACTGACAGAAGCCCGGCCTCTCCCTCCGGATGACCGACCCAACCGCCCTCCAAAGTACGAAAAGGAATGGTGAGAATATAATCCATCAAACATGGCTCTGCAGCCATGGCTAATCGGGGTTGCAGCTTGTGTTTACACTGAGTGCAGATTGGGGCCCCCCTTGAGTTTAATGGGCTGCACCATTGCTTCTTACTTACAGTCTGCCAGACTGTAACTGTACAGTTTGTGTACAGCCAAGACATACTTTGAGGATTCAGAAAGTGGTTGGCTTGCCCGTAACTGCTCCATGGTTGTTAAAAGAGGTTTTGTAGCTGCCCTGCTCCCCATGAACATATGGCTTTCTAAAACTAATTAGCACCATAAGACAGAGCTGCCATCATCCCACTTTTTCTCTCCCACACCCCGACCATATGCATTCCCTCTGTCTCCCCAAGTCTCCTTCCAGTTCTTCCAGACCATAAATGCAAAAACTAAAGCTTGTAATTATAATTTTCTTTCCAGGCTGCTAAATAAAATGCTACTCATTGTCATCTTAGCCACTTCTCAGGAAATAAAAATGCTACAGCGGACAAAAACCAGCATTTTAACCAACACAATTTTCAGTCTGTGGGGCAAAAAAGCAAACTGCCCAGCCTAATTTACTTTACAGTTTATTTTAGCCTTTCCTTGATTCCTTAATCAGCCATGCTGATCATGTTAAAAAAAATTACAGCAGCACAGCTGTAGGAAATGAGCATCACGCTGAGTTTGCCTTATAAATGATCTGTATAATAATTATAAAAATGCCTTGAGCCAGGTGTGATTGAAAAGACTTCCGCACAGCAATCCTTCTCGGGCTTACACAAGCAGATTTAACACTTTGTACGTTTTTAACAAAGCAGCATTTTTGGTGAAATGAATTCTGATTAATACAGGAAAAACCTATCCATGTGTCCCATGTCTTTGCTGTTAGGCGGACCTTGCCAGTGGTGTTTGTAGTCGCAGGTCCGGGACAGTGCAATCATCATAGCGCTGTAGAGAGGCAGCACCATGGCACAGAGACGCCAGCTACGCCCTCGACCTTGATCCGTAAAACACTGCAGCTTCCCCGCCAGGTAGAAGGAGGTGAAGCCGAGTCCAGAGAATGCAACTAGCAAGCAAAGAAGTGGGCAGACAAAGAGAAAAAAGAGAAAACATTGAAATTGACCTACAGCATTCTCTTAAACTCTCCTCTTTTACAGTATATCAGCGAAGACATAAACTGTGACCATGTCTCAAGGGACTGTCTTGTAAAAATCAATTACATTGCATGCAACAGTTATATAATGAATACCAACAATGAAATGGACAGCTACAGTGCGATGATGTTTTAGACAGAAAAAGGTAACGAAGAAGGCAGATGGCAGATTGCAGCCTGTCCACTGCCAACCACTCGCAGGTAAGCTCATGTGGTGTCTGAAGTGGTATGCTGGATGAAGTGTGTATTAGGTATCCGCTTGACTCTGTCTTTGATGTTAAAGGTTTATTATGTCAAAGAATTTTCAGATTGATTTACAAGCTCATAACACAAAGAACATAAAGTTCTTTGAACATGCACAGCCAAGAATCACAGCTCTCCACATAGCACATTAATGTTGTTAGATACTACACTCACTAAGGAATGAAACTTCAGTCTGTTAGAAAAAAGGCCTCGGTACTAAATCACTGTGTGCGACAGGTGACTAAGAGCAGGCAAAGACAAACAGACATCCACATCTACACAGCTATACTAAGCACAAGGAAAACACTGATGGAGATTTATCAAGTGAGGTGATGCAAGTTTGAATGTGGTATCAATGTGGATCCCTGAGCCAATACACAGTACAAAATAAGATTCCTAAAGACTGGTTTCAATGCACTGCCTAACTGAGATATGAGAGTCCCAAATTACACCACATCACACCTCCTCTGCACTGGCCCACCAAAAGCCTGAGAGTCTAAGGTCACAGTGAAGGCTAAGCTGCTGGTAGTGCTGTGCTGATAGAGGTCTTAGTTGATGGTGGTTAGTGTAAGAGAAAGAGTAGAGGTCTAATTTTATGAATTGAAAGGTTGTGCTGAGAGAGGGTCATTAGTTTACTGCTGCAGCGGGCCAAACAGCACCCATCAGCACCCATCAGCTGCCCATTTTTCACTCAACCCACAAACTGGCCAGAAACACTTAGGACACCAGGACACATGTGCAGCCTGTAGAGACAGAGAAGGATGGTGGGAAGAAAGGGCAGAGGCAGAAAGCCCAGCTGTCTCAGTGGCTGTCCTGCTGCCAGGGAGCAGGAATTGGCTCTGTTACAAGAGCTCAGCAATTTCCATCGGGCAATTGAGACCAATTTTTCGGATGGCTGGCATAGGCTGATATTGGGTTGGAAATTATAGTTGTAATGTAGATTGGATTTTAAAAAATGACTCCTACATTAAATACTTTACCAGGACTGATTCTAATAAGGGACTTGTCTACATGTCTACATAGGTACGTGTGGTGCACTGTTTTCTTGTTGTCGCAGCCTTCATAACCAAGTTAATCATTTTTCAAGGACTCACATACCAGAAGTGTTAACCTGATGGTGGTGCTCCAGGAAAATTCAGGGTATCGCCAAAGTCAGTAGGTGTCATTGTCTGGTAACCATGAATGTCAGAGAAATTCACCCATATTGTTAATATGGCCTCAACTTGGCCCAGCTAAAGTAAATGGGTCAGGGCATGAAATTAACACCTGCCCACCCGCCAAATGCGGGTGAGGTTTGCAATTGGCGGGTAACACTGTCAATCAACCTGCCATATTGGCTGATAGCCAATTAGAATTGAGTGATTCAGACGCTTAACTATCAGTAAGCAGGGTACACAGTTGCTTGCAGGGCTGGGGCGCGTATCACAGGAATACATTGATTGACAGCTGGGGCCCCCTATCGCATTTTCATTACAAGCGACAATTCCAACAGTCCCACGTGCAGCCACTGACTAAGCGGAAGTGAGAACGGGTCAAATTCATTTCCTTGTTTTTGATATGAAGACGAGACGCGTGTGACTCGAAAATCTCACCGACAAAATGTACAGTGAAAGACGTCCTGCCAACCTGTAAACATTTTAACATCAATGGACGCTGTAACGTTTTTTCCACTATAAGGTCGCTGAAAGTTGGTGCTGTTTTAATCCTGTCATCTTGCTGCTGCGGGCGGGGCTGCTTCTCCGTTAACCCGCAGCTGACGCACGCACACACACATACATACACCCACACAATCCCACAAGTTGGATGCAGAAAAAAACGTAGACGAGATGTACAGGATGACCTTAATTGAGGACAGCTACTATATTATTATTGAAGGTGCAATGATAGCATAAAGTCTAATAAGTACTTTATAAAACTGTATGATTGTGTTCCAGCCCGTCCCTCCGTCTACAGCAACGGCGCAACGTCCACGAGTAAGCTCATAGAGACACAGCAATTCCTGTTTTTCACCTTTATGAGGCAAAAAAAAGTGGCTGGTAAAAAGTGACAGTGGCAGTTGCTCAAAAAAGTTAACTTCATGCCCTGAAATAGATCCTGTATTGCTGACTGTATGTGCCAACTGGGTGGCGTATGCATTCTCACTTTCTAGTAACCATATGGTGGTTAAGCTGGCAAGATTAAATTTGGCAAATGGCTCGCCTTTTAAGAGCTTAAGCTTTGAAGTGGAGCAGTAGTTCATAGAATTTCGGAAACTGAATTCACCTAGGGCTAGATTAACCAATACATTCTGCCAATTATATCAATCCATATGTGGAGGATAAAATATGTTAAAAATTAATTGACACCCTGTGCTATATAAAATCCTGCACAGATTCATCATCACAACCCAACAAAGTATGTCACATGGGTTCAACTGACAACACCTCTTTACTTTCATGTTTTCTGGCTCAGTCCATCAGTCCAGTTCTGTTCAAAGGTCATGAACAATCCATCTGAGACTCGCAGCCTCAGTATCCCTTGGGGCCCATACATCTCACTTCTGGGCGACATCTCCACTTTTCCAATCACACACCCGCTCACACCATTCATTTTAATAGCTCTAACCATTGCTTAGATCAGTGGTTCTCAACCGGTGGGGCGCGCCCCCCCGGGGGGGCGCGGACTCTCTCCCGGGGGGGCGCGAGTACAC
>NC_048423.1:17971065-18003584 GCF_013103735.1 Etheostoma cragini
TGTGGGCCTAAAAATAATAGCCTATCTATCTATCTATCTATCTATCTATCTATCTATCGTTCGTGGTGTGTGGGGCGTGGGGCACTAGGGCCCCAACTGCAATGAACCAGCTTTGGGGGGGCCCAGCTTGCAAAAGGTTGAGAACCCCTGGCTTAGATGATTACATTACTCATTTTGATAGACAGAACTATCCATGAATGAGTAACAAGTCTTCAGGCCCATCGCTCCCCAGAGTCACCTACAGAAAGGTGGTATCCTAAAGACAAAAAGGCTAAATCCAGTGTGCTACATACACAGACAGTTACAAATGTTAAAACCCAAGTGCACTCAAAGACAGGTTTAAAACCCCCATGTATATTCTGTCAAGACAGAAAACATCTCCTGTACTGCTCTCCTGAGTTTAACCTGTTCAGTAACACTTGAAAATATATGTTTTTCTCGCCTAAATTTTTACCCTTAAAAAAGTGCTGCTGTTTCCACATACTTTGGCCCTCTGGGATGACCCTGAGTTCATTGGGAAGTTAACACTCTCAACTTGTTGTTTCTAGTGGAAGTGTGACACTAGGCCTTACTGACACAGGGCTAGAGAGGTTAGAACACAGAATTTCTATTTCCGTCCAAGTAAATCATCTGAAAAATTAATAAAAAGCACTACTGTATGCATATTATAGGGGCTATATACTAAAATAGTACTCTAGCCTCATGTCTCAACTTAGAACAGAAAAAATCCAGAAAAAAATGACTTATAAAATGGATTTTGTATGAATGTATTTCTACAGATGTGTCTGTGCGTTTGTCTTATTTCTTATTTCTAAAAAAGCCAAAAAAGTGCCTAATACAAAACTTCTGAAATACCAAAACACATCCACATCACTCACAGATATGTCTGAAAGAAGTACATACATAGATTTATAGAAATAAGTAATCACAATTTTATGAAATGGTGAAATGCCATCAGATGTCCATATTTCTGCCTTCAAACTGCTGTAAGAGAACACAGGAATAGTTTTTGTTGGCCATCAATCAACTCGTCTTCTTATTGGCTACACAGGGATGCCAGTTTTATGACCTTATCTTCTAATTCGTGGGCACCACTGTCAATCTTTCCCAGGTGGGCCCAATGGCGACTGTGCGATATCATTGGCTTAGCTTGAGGGTATCTCTTGATAGGCTGATGCTATTGGCTGGGATCAAGGTTCATTGCAAACTGCAGAAGCCACAGATTGTAATGGTGTGTCGACCTTCGTTTTAGCCCGCACAGGGAAAAAGTTACAAGCTATGGAATCTAGATTTCTGAACGTCGAAACTTGGCCAGAAACTACAAGATTGTGAGGGGACCAGATAATTATGGATTACAAGGCTTGGATATTCTAATACCTTAGGGTGTTTTCAATGTAGGAAACTAAGGTTTTTGGCGATCTTTCACCGCTGTGATTAAAGAGTAGTCTTTCAATGAAAGACAGAAATGTGAACGAAAAGAAACTGTGTTATAGTTGCCTCAAGCCAGGCCATAATGCAAGGGACCGCCGTCACAGACACTCATGTGACACCTGCAAGGGCAGACACCTGACCTGTCTCCATGATGACAGGTACACTGAAGCCACACCAGTGTAAGACTCAAATCATGGAACTACAAATGAAGCGACTACCACACTGTCACTTAAGGTGGATACTGAGGACCCATCTACACCTCCATGACAGCGCCATTTTGAATTCCCTCCATCAGCAATTCAGCCACAGAAAGGCTTGTTTATGCCCTGCTCGACACATAGAGTGATTCAGTTTTCATCAAAAAAGATGTCAACCGGATTCTTCAAGCAAAGACTCATCCTTTAAGGCTGACGCTAACAACCGTGATGGGAAGGGAGAAACTGGAACAGAGTGAAAGGGGCTCAGGTCTCAGAAAACGTGGTTACATCTCAACAACTCTCATAGATCTCCCCTTGACTTATGTTGAGGTTTAAAATGTAAAAAAAAATGGTTTGAAAACAGTGTATTTCTGTTTGTGTACGCTGCAGCCCGGCAAATATGCATTCTGTTTCTCATTCTTTGTCTCTATAAAGAGTTCAAGACCGGCCCTATTGTCTCTCACCTTCCCCCTTTCTTTCATTGTCATTAAAGAATTGATTAGGCCATATCTAACATTTAGCATACAGGCAGCTCATTGTTCCTACAGGAAAGGTAATTGCTGTCCCAGCCTTTGGGTGCTGCCCCTGCTGGGTCAGACTTGATTGGAACAAAGAATGTGTACTCAAGTAGTTTGAAAATAGGTGACACTGACTTGGATCCCGAGGCAGGGTGTGGTCTCAAGACACATGCATTGAGAAATAACACCTTTCTTTTAGTTATTTGACCAATAAGAAGAGTTTTCACTGAAGGATGAACCTAAAAGTCGTTGACTTTTAGGTTCCCTCATCCAAAGAAAGGATATGTTTATACATATATGTGTTTAAATAAAAATAAGACTATCCAAGGCCACTTAATTACAGGATGTCTTGACAAACAAAATCCATAGTGCATAACAGAGTTTGGTGCAGGTAGAGTAGAGGATCTACCACGAAAGGAGTGGAGATTGGCTAAAGATGTACAAACAACTGATAAAGATGGACTCGTGAGAAGGGTAAGGATCCATCTTAGTGAACGGAAGATGGGAAAGAAGAGACAACGTTCTGGCAAGCTATCCGTCATCAAACGCCCACTTCAGTTTTTCTAATCAAAGAGTTCAAATTATAGACTTATAAATAGACTTAATAATATAAGACAATGTTTTCGCTTTTGTCTTTAGTAAGTATTCATATGGGTAAATTATTCGTCTTTACGTCCCATGTAAATGACCCAAATATTAAAAATGCTTTTATTTTGAAAATTCCAAATCCCGAAGTACGGCAACAAAACAAGAAGGAAAAAGCGGTCGAACAAAGGCATACAGTAATATTGTTTAGCACCTGGCTTTAAGAGGCACAAGGTATGTTAGATTTACATTTCGTTTCACTGTTTCACTGTTTGTAACATGTTTTGTGACCAATTGTTTTTACTTCCAATTACAAACGGTATGCCATGAGAACATGAGACATGAGAACGTGTCCCAGGACTTTTTTTAAACGTACGCTGCTCACAAAAAACACACACGGAAACAGACATACACAAACGCATAAACAAGCAGAAACACACAGACAGAAACAAGATAAGGGACCAAACACATGCGCAAGTAGAGGTAAAAAGTGGCAGCACCAGTCTACAGCATGGCCTTCAAATAGTCAGCAAGGCTGTACCAAGTGTTCAAAGTTCCATTAAGGTGACCTATACACAGTTCCAAATATACAACATCCAAAAAAGAAAGGGTCCATGTACAAACAGACGCATCATGAGGCGGTTTCCAACGGGTTGCAATCCCTTTCTTAGCAGCTGTGAGTCCAGCAAATACAACTGTTTGTAACTTGTGTTACTTTGTGGTGTGTCGTTTTATGGTTTTGCCGAGATTGGAGAGTGCAAGCTTGAAAATTAAGCTTACAGTAGATCATTGCCGTTAGCCTGTTATTTGAGAGATACTAAAGCAAAATGCATGTAAAGTAAAGGTGTTGTGTTTTACTTTGTTTTTCTCAGCTCTTACGATGGTTCAAGAGATTCAAGGTGTGTTAAGGAATGTTGCAAAGTGTTTTTAGTTATTAGACATTGTAAGTTCCAGGCTCCAAAATTGCGCTAATGGTCCATTTGCAATCTTTTTTAAGTAATGGGTTTTTATGGCAAATTAATCTAAAGGGGTAATAAAGACAGAAACCTATGAAGTGCTCATTGTCCTGTTGACGAGTCTATTTGTCTGTCGACTAGTTTAGAGTAGTAACAAAAGACTATATAGATAGATTTAATAAAAAAAAGCAAAAGTTTTTTTTTTCAAAAGCTATAAGGACAATGGTTCACTGTAGCAGTATATGTGCATGTTTTCTTTCCATGCAGCATTCAGACAATATATTTGCAGACACGTTGAGTCAACATCTTGAGGAATACACTAATAGAAATGCTTTGGGGATATGCATAACACATGAGTGGGGACAGTGACTGTGTGTCCCTCACACACATCTACATGCGCATATTAACACATTTCTCCATTTAAAGTTAGCATAATTAACTAAGCCAAAACATTTTCAGCAGTATGGTGACACAATGATACCAGGTGTACGCAGCAACCACTGAAGGATGCTCCCCAAGAGGCAGCAGGCGACCCTGAAAGGCCAGAGGATAGAGAGGAGGCTAAGACAAGGAAAAACATCTTGGTAATAAATCCGCTTCGTGCAGTTAAAAAGCCTTGACGAGTAAATCCCCTTAGACAAAACAGAGATGCCTAATTAGAGTGATGAGTACAGTGTGATTGCTTTCTTCATCTTCAAACAAGCACAGGTTTGTTCAGAGGAGTGAAGAAGAAGTCTGAATGCACTTTTTAGAGAGAACATGGGGGGGATTTCTGTAAACAAGGTAGAATGGAGACTTAGGCAATCCGTTTCAGAACAATATGTGAGAAGGATCAACACAGTAATTCCATGTGTATGTAGGTGTGTTATGAAGGCATATCAAACCAGTATGAAAACATTAGCAATCCTCGAACTGAGCCCCCCTGCTTTCAAGTGGACCAGAGTCAGAATGAGCTTTCTCACCACCCCAAACAACAAAACTCTGCAGTGTTCGGTTTTAATGCATCAAACAGCTTAGATGTGAAAGACCCCTAAAAGTACGTGTAAGCCCAGTATGACTTGATTTTGTGTGTAAATATGGTGGCGATGGAAGGGGTCAGTTGGAAGGAAGGTTGGCTGGTCGACAACTGTGTAGAAGGAATGGTAGTAAGAGGGGAAGTACCCCCAGAATGTATGTGAAAAAAGGAAGCAACAGTAAATGAGGAGGTGTTCTGTCGAACCTGTTATTTTTTCTGACAAGTGAACACAGAGGATATATTTTAAAGTAGATAAGTGCTCTTTCAAAGTACAGGGTTTGGCTGGAGAGTCAAAGATTGGAGTCATGCTCTGGTCATTGCCTCTGCAAAGTTTAATAGTGGATAATATCAGTCTCTTTACTCCCCAGTATTTCTCTTAAACTATATATATATATTGAACTACCAGACCACACACAGACAAAAACTGTCTAACTGACAGAAGCAGTTCTGTTCTCCATCTCCCAGCCATCTTCCTTCTGTCTCATATCTAATGACCTTTGACCCCTGCAAGAACCCATGAGACAGCCCTCAGAAGCAATGCATATTAACCAACCACTGCGCTCTGAATCTATCTCACCCACTGACATACAAAAGCCCAACAGGAACCCATAATTAGTTGTGTAATTGCGGTAGCACTCCAACACAAGCTGATTCTCAACCTCTTAGGACACTCCAGACAGACTTAAGTGTTCCTGAGTGAGTTATAGTAAACATATGAGAGCACACTTTGCAGAAGTGTCATTTTCTCTAGATACTGAACTAATGTGTTGGACAGTCCAATCAAATGCGAGGGCTTTTATCAGTGAGCCATAGGCTCAATCACTGTTGTGTTAGATAGGGGCTTGACAGACTGATGCATTTAAAGGAAATCTTCAAGATTATTACTCTAAATATAGGAAGATGTGTTCAAGAGAAAGAAGCAATGTGGAGATTCAACAATGTGATTAGGTCCCTCTAAAAGGATTTGTTTTTTCTTAATCATATATAATGGCTTAATATGCACAGGAAGAGATGTGAGATGAATATGAATAAGAAGGGAACAAGCTACAGCTAATGCTTCAGGGCCTGCTTGCTTTGCAGCCGTGTATATTGATGCAGTGGGTTCAGGGGAGTTAGTATTTATGTGTTTGTTTTTCTCTTTCTGGGGCCTGTCTACTCCAATAAATGCTAATTTGCAATGAGGTATAATTATTTAAATCACAGAGAACCTGAGCAGCTTCAAAAACTTTGAAATGCAATAACCAGTTTGCGTTTCTATTTTATTTTTTAAAAGCTGTCATCGAACACTAAAGCTGAGTACATATTTGTTTATGTTTGTATTTTTGTCCTGGCTGATTTTGATGGATTAGTTTTATGGTTATTATACCTATTGTCTGTATCTCAGGCTTCACACCAGCCAGAAGTAGTGTTGCAATACCTCCAGATACCACTTTTGCTATCGGTCTGCCCCATGGCCTGCCCCTACTCCGTGTCCATTGCCAGATACGTCTAGATAAAAGCTCTGTAATGTATGCATGGTCCAAAAAGCAGTGTCCTGGTGAAAGGGGACACAGACAGGAAATTGGATTTCTTCTGCTCTCTAGACATGCTGGCATACGGGTGCTCCCTGTGCCCCCCCCCGTCCCCCCCGTCGCACGTCTCTCTCGATCACTTTCCCACTCACAGTGCAACAACATAAGGCTATTAGAGCTGCTGCAGATATGGATGTAATCCATACACAGCGCTGCAGTAGGTACAGAGAAATTCTACTGCTATTTCTGATGGGACACAGCCCATTGCAGCAATCAAAAGCATTTATTTGTCAAAGCATTTGTCTGCGAAGTATATGCAACTTTAACATTATGCTAAAACATCAATTTAAAACAACATGAAATTACAGCAGCAGTAATTCATCTTGGCGCATTATTGTAACATACAAACAAATGAGTGCAACATTTTCACAGCGCCGCTGATTTTGACTTCTTTTCAACTTGTGACAATTAAATTCATCAGTTGGATGTTAAACATTTGTGTGTATTTGTAGTTACACATTCCTGCAGTATCTGAGAATTCTGCATAATTACCTTGTTAAATGTGAATGTGCATCCAGGGTGAAAATGTAATAAGGATGTTTGAATAAAAGCAAACAATATAAACATCAAGCAAGCAACGGTCTGAGCACAGCACACGGGAGGATATAAAGATATACTGTATATTTTTTTCATTTTTCATAATAGATAGCAAGGCGTTCAGTGTAACTCCAGTGTAAACATTTTACTGCTGTTGGATTTTCTGAATCACAAGAGCAAGACAGAAAAGAAACTTCAAAGCCATGCCGTCACCAGTATGTTTTATCATAGATGCGTCTTTACATGCCTGGTGCACCAAATAATTCTGAGCAGCTATTCAACATCTGTGTGGCCGACAGCAAACGCTCCAAGCACACCACTTAACATTCATCTGCTGGACAATAGAAAAACATGTGAATAATTTAACATCCTGCTGAAACTGAAAACAGCTTGGAAAGCAATATGGTCAAAAAGAATGCCCATTTTCCTAATCTGGCCTGCACAGCTGAACACAGCAAGTCCAATGAAGCTGAAACGGTAGGTGTGCATTCAACACTCAGCCGTAAACCAAAGGAACAAGATCAAATGCGCTTGACTCAATTTACCAAACCCGTGAGCATCTCGACAAACTGCCTCGGGATGTAGAAATTGAATGATAGCTCGTCACTACATGTTGTAATTAACTTTGAAGACATCATCTTGTTGAAATGTGAAGTAAACACCTTCTGCACATGCAGTCAGCACATATGGGTATTTTTTACTTGGTGAAATATTGCTCAGAGCATTGAGATCAAACTTGAGTGAACAGCTACAGTTGAATGCAGTTTTAATGAGTCAGTGTATGAGTTCTGATATTTTGCAAGTGCTGGATGGTGAGCTGCTCGGACTGAAAACTGGTACTCACAGGAGGAATGGCTGCTGGGGAAGCTCTTGCGTCCCTCAGAGACTAGATCTGGATCTCCGGTGCACAGCATCCTCACATGTACTTGTCCATCTGGGAAACAACGCTGGAAATAATCGGGCCTGGGTCTGAAAATCAAAAAAAAAAACGTAGAGGGGAGATAATTCCATCTACTTGTCAAACAATTCTTTGTCCATGAATCTAGAAAGTGAAAGCTGAAAAATGTGATCGCAAAGAGCTCACAGATTAAAGGGATAGTTTGGATATTTTGATGTAAGGTTGTACGAGGTACTTATCCATATTTAGTATATACAGTAGATGGTCATTTATACGCCCTCAGTTTAGAGAAGCAGACAGGAGTACCGACACATAAACTAAGCAATGTACCGCTGTGGATGGGGAGCAACATAGACAGCAGCTACATTTATTTTGGCCGACTTAAAAAATAAGTCAACACCAGTTTAACTTTACGCTATAATTAGAATATTTTCACCACTTTATCTTGCTGTTAGACAGCTGTTCCTAATGGGGAACTGAAGACATTGTCTATGTTATCTATGTTTTAGCCACCAAACTAAAACAGTAAATCCAAACTAACCCTTTAAAACACCAAAGTCACAGAAACAAACAAACTAACTAAAACTAACTGATTGAGGCGGTGGTAGGGCAGCCATCTACAGTAGGTAATACACTGATTATGAATAAGTACTTCAAAATATTTAAAGTATCCGTTTAATCTCTAGCATCATTGACACAGCCTGAAAGCTTGAGTTTGTTCAGCATACCTGCCAACAATCAACTTGATAGTATTGGTGAAGACTCCATTCAGGGCGAGGGCCAGGGATACAGCTGGAGATTGACACACACAGTCAAATAAGCATCTTAGGTTAAACAGACAAGGTTGACACAGCATTTCTAATGTAAGCAGGGTTCATTGAAATCATAATGCTGTATTAAAATAATCGATTTTAACTATCAGTGCAATCCAGGTTCTGGCAGGTTGCCTACTTTTCTGACATAATGTACCAATAAAAAAAATGTCTCTACAAGTGGACAGACAGATCAAAGACATGTTGACATTGGTATGGACAGAGCAATTGGGAGAAAATGTATCCCTATAGTGGTGCTGGCAAATGATTGCATCTACTAAGAGCCTATTTATAACTGTAAAGAAATTAATGTTTCAACTCAACTTTGGTAATGGGAAACGTGACTGCTGTTGGCTGACAGGTGGGCATTGCACTGTAACTGTGCGGTCATTTAATTAGCTGCGAGACAATCCACTAGGACTCATCATTAGCCAGAGTTCCTGCCCTCACAGGTTAATCCCAGTAGTCTGCAAGTCAATTGAATGCACCCACATTGCCAGAGCTCAAGCATATTATCTTTCTGAGCTGCTGAGAGGAGCAGAGTGTCAATGTTATTTAACAGCTTGTTAATTTGGACAAACTCTGGGCAGATCAAACGAAAACCCCTAAATGAGGCATGTTCCGTTTGACTAGTTGAAAAATTGGACGTTACACTGCAATGTGTTCCCCGCTTTGTCAGATCCTTGGCCAAACACGTCTATTGCTCCAGCTCATGTATTGTATAATTATTCTGACGGTCATTTAAGTATTAATTAATATGCCTCCTCCAAACAAAAAAAATCCCCTGACCTTGTGGGGTGCTAGATTAGTTATATGCAATACTGTACATTTCTGCCTCGTGGTTTTGTGCCTCCACTTTGGTCTTGCATCTGCAATTTATAAAGGGTGTGAAAGAAACTGATGTGTAGCTCGCCACAAGTGCACCTGCTGATACATCGTTCCTCCTCCTCATAACGTATTCCAGCAGCATTAAGTCTCTTTGGTCTGTGATGCATTCGGATTGTGCATGTCAAATTGGTCACATGCACTTACCCCAGTTTAAGTGGTGGTTGCACTAGGGTTCATTCTCAAAAAAATAGAGACCCATTGAGTAAAGACAGAGTTTCAGCCTTCACTTTAACATAATCCTTTCCATTCAACTCATATAGACAGCCCATCTGTTAAGCATGATTGCAATCTTTGCATGTCAAAACAATTCTTCTTTTATTACAGTGTCTTGATTTGTGATAGTCATTATCGAAGCTCTGGTTGAAGTTTTGACAAATTAGACCAGATATGCAGACACCACACAAACTCCTGCTATTAAAATCTCTCTCATTGTCGCGCCAACTGGAAGATTACTCCCCCGACACACACCAAACAATAAAGCCTCCGTGTGCTATGAGATCTCACATTAAGATGAATAATATTCTTAATGCTTTTTAACCTAAATTAAAAAACAATCGCAGCAGGATCATCTCTGTGTCATTCTTAGAGCAAAGTCTTTTGGGAAATGTAATCAATCTTTCAAAATCTCAACTGATGGATAATCACACAATCAAGGTTCCAGGAGTTTGGGAATGATAAAGGGTTATTGGATGAGTCTACAAAGGGAATATTCTGTCATTTTTACTCTTAAAGGGAAATAAAGAGGCATGGATGTGATTGCAGAGTGCACTTTCAAACAATATTACAAAATATTAGCAAAACCAAGTTCTGTTGGTATCACAACGGAGAAAATCAATCTAAAAAGAAACTCCCAGCTTATTAGTTTGAAAATTTGATTTCTGAATTTAGAATTAGACGACCCTCAATGGCAACTTTGAACCCAACCCATTTGCAAAAATACTATGATAGCTACCTTTCTGTGACTTTAGCTTGATGTAAAAATGGATTCCTCATTAGGTCTAGAGATTGCATTAGTTCAAAAGCAATGTTTAAAAACTATAATCATATATTGTGTCAAAATAATGGCCTCCCTTGTAGTCTTTGTTTCTCTTAGGGATGTTGTTTCCTCTGCGACTGATATAAAGCCTCGTAGAAGTGCTTCTCTGTCATAGGGGGAGGGAAAGTCACTAGCCGATGTGACTCGAGTGTCAGCCATCTTGAAGCTAAGCTTATAGCTAATAACAGGCTCTCTCTTTTCAACAGCAAACTGTTACAACAACTACTACACATGTGTACCACCGCGATACATAGGTACATGTTGGAGAATATGCAGAAAAATGTATTACAGACCGAACAGTCAAGACACTATGTGAGCTTGAACACTTCATGAGGGCAGGAGTTCAAGCTAGTTGGAAAGCTAATGCTAATCGACTGTGTTGATACTCTGTTTACAGCCCACCAAGTGCTAATGCTACAAATGCGTTAGCTGAACGTTACAGAGCCTATAATGTGTGTGCACTAAATGTAGCCAGTTTCACATGTCATTTTTATATATTTGAAATGTGTAACACCACTTGAGCCACAATGAAATGTTGTTTCGTGTATATGATTGAAATGACTATAAAACACATTTGAGTTGAGGTGGCCGTCTCACTGTCTGTAATGTCTGTTATGTCTGTAAACGGTAGGCATGACTTGGGAGTGGGCTCGTAGATAAGCAAATCAAGTGCATTCTGGGAGTTGTTGTCTTTCATCCACATGAGCAAAAAATACATTTTCTGGCTTTTCTCGGTCCAGAAGGCACCAACTTCTAAAAAACAGTCACATTTCTGATACACAAATGACCCAATTTAATACATATTCATCTTTCCAGTGGCGAAATATCCATTTAAGCACAATGAAGTACTTCTAGGTGAACAATTAGCCCCTGCTTCCAAGTAGCATAGGGGAAAGATTATATTCAGTAGTTATTAAGAAAACTCCATCAAATGCAATATGTGCAGCAACTATAATATGTATGCTGTCAGTTTAAGACCTCTCATAAGATTGTGACGAACAACAACACGTGTGACATTTCAAGTATTGGCTTCACATACCTAAACATGCCTCTTTGAGCTCTGTCTTGTCCGTCCTCTGAATTATCTTCACCACAAATATGACCGCCAGTGGGGTGAGGAATGAAATTGCCTGGGAGGAAATAAAAACAAAACAAGTACAGTTATCGTGACATTAGAGATGTGCTGCTGCAGCGTTTCCACGGGTTCTGTTTTGCAGGATAATCGTCAAATAACTTTTGCCTCAGGGAACGACATGAACCTATCTATTATTCAGAGTTAATTTTAACAAGGCAAACAGCGGGGCCAAACAAGCTTCTTTATTGTTCAGCCGGGTCTCTTGCCTGCACAAGAGGGGAGATTCTGCCCCTCACTTGATAAGATTTGGGCCTCCACAGCACCTTGGTAATTATTCAAGCCTCAGAATCGATTAATTTTGGACAAATTTAACATATTTGCTTTGCCTTAAGCAACAAAGGTAGTACAAACAAAGGCAACGTTTCAGTTCCATTATTATAAAACACATAATAATTTCCCTTGAGTGCTGTTCAGCAGTTCAGCCGTGTGTGCATCTGTGTAACTCTGCCAGTTTGTAACTAATTTTGTACCCTAGGCACCACTTCAAAGTAGCTGGATCCAAACCTGTTCACACAATTGGATTTAAGTGCACTAACAGTTACTACTAGCCAGGAAATCAGATGACTATGCCAACTCACTCTTTGTTTATTTAATAGCTACATGGGCACAGACATTCACTACTGTTCAAAAGTTTGGAATCCCCGGTCACATTGATGATTCTTTACTTCAATAATGTCTGAGATATACAAGTTTAGTTCTTGCCCCAAAAGAAGAACTGAATAATTAAAATGTCAATGACAGGGGAGAATACGGTTGGAATTTGATTTTGAATTAGTTTTCCAGCCCAATAAAAGAGTTAAGACACTCAATCAATACTGAACCACACTGATGCTATTGGGCTCTAAATATTTTGGGAAGCTGTTTTCTTTGGGCCCTCTGCAGTCTCGTCACAGAAGGATTTGTCAGTGTTGTGGTTTATTGCAGGACTACAGTGAATGGTGTGTGAGTGGTAACAAGAAAATGGATGGCTGAGGCAGAGGGGATGGTAGACTGGGCTGGACGAGGATGACTGGCTCAAGGGTTAGCAGGCAGGAAGACAGAAGACAATCAGTGGTTCAGATAATGATCTGGCTACCAGTGGTAGAAGAGCCATGGTTAATATGAAGGTGAGGTGATGAGTTGTTGAAGACAGGTAAGGCGTCCCCCCCCCCCCGTTTAGGATCAGTGTATGTGAATGCATTTTCATCACACATTTTCATCTCATTGTTGAGGGCCTAGTGTCTTTTTACTTTTTACCTCCAATATGATTTGAGTCTTTGGATAATGGCTCAGAAAGGGCCTAACAATCAGTGTAATCCACAATTCCCCCCCACCCATCCCTACACACACACACACACACACATACATTCACATTGTAATAGTACAAAAAAACATTGGTCAAAACGCTCAAATTAAATGTCTGCAGTGAAAAAGGTCCAATGGCAGTGTCCACAGTCACAGACTCTGGACTTTGAGGCGACCACAACAACATGGTGCTTTTTCAACAAAAACAAGTAAACAATAATTTGACAATTACCTGTCGTCAACTATGTAAGCCCGGAGGACGTTTAAATCAGGCAGTATTTCCCTGAATTGCCTCGGCCATAAAAAAAGAAGTAAAAAATGTAAAAATAAAAAGTCCCATTCTTACAATTGTACATGTTTAGTCAAGGCGACATGATATGTTGCAGAGTATTATTCCCTTTCCACTAAACCAACTCTCCCACTTGCAGCCTCCCACACTTACCAGGTGACATCAATTAAGTACCTGAGGGTTCAGGGCTTAGGGTTAAGGGGGGCACTGGTATTGGGCCACAGAGACAATGACAGTCAGACCACAGTGAGTTTAACTGATATTCCCTCCCTTAGAGTAATCTTCTATTTTATTTTAACATTTTAAGAATAGCTTTGCTAAAGCATCACGTTGCCTCTTAATTTCAACTTTTAAAAGACATTTTGCACGATTGTAAGCTTCCAGTTTCTTTTACAATTGACTGCTGATTTCTTTCATTCTTATTGAACTGTTGCTCAGAGACATCTTTGTCTCTTTCTGCCCTTTCAATTGTCCAACAGCGGGTTCTGGCAGGGGCAAAGCGGGCCACCTGGGGCGGCTTTTTTCATGACACATAGGGGCCTACCCGAGCACTTGAAAAAAAATCCTCAAAGCGGTTTTCTACTGTATTATCTATCGTTTCACTGTGTGGGGAATTGCCAATTTGATGCCCCCTGCAGCTGTAGGCGCCCCTGCTTGCTGAGAAGATGCCGTCCACAGAGCTGTGTGAGAAGGGGAAAGGGGAGAGGGGACCGGGGGGACAGTTTACCTCTGGGCCAAACGGGTTGCTACGTAGGCGCCGATACCAAGGTGCCCAGTATTAGTGGAGCAAGCTGGTCGCGGTTATGTGTCAATTCAACTTTTTATCTCCAATTCTATCTGTATTTGGGAGAAATGGTGCTGTCCTGAGTTGAAACATAGCCTACTTTACGGCTGTATTATTGAGTTAATAAGCGTGTGTGTTTGTGTCGGCCGCAGCCCATTTCCTAAGGTTCTGAAATGGGTCTGGGTCTCTCAAATGGAACGGTCCAGACAAGGAGGGGACATGAGTCTCCTTGAGCTTATCACTTTTATGCATGATAAAGATCTATCAGAGATCTACCCCAACTTTTGGACTGCTTTCAGGATTACACTCACTCTGTCAGTCGCTGTGGCTCGAGCAGAGAGGAGCCTTTAAAACTAGAGTTGATCAAGTCCCACCTGGGGTCCCCGTTGTCCCAGGAACCGGCATCAGCAGCAATCACTTAGTAGGGGAGCAGATTTCATACGATAACAAGGAAGACCAGAAAGGTCAGGTTTTAGTTTTCTCTGTTCTTAGTGCAATAGTGTAATAACTATAATTATTATAATTATAAACACTCATAATAATTCATGTGTTTTCACATTTGTGTGATGGATTTTTACTATTTAGAATATTTATTCTATATTTTATTTGTATATTTTTGTTGCTCTCTGCTCTTGTTACATTTTTTAAATAACTGTATATGTATTTTTTTTCACATTTATATTCATACAGTATATATATATATATATATATATATATATATATATATATATATATATATATATATATATATATATATATATATATAAATCCTTCATTAGAACATTTGAAAAACACACTCAAGAGAACCCAGTTATTTAACGATTGAAATTACAACAGGAAACACACTTTCTAAGTGCACAATCTCCACCTTCAACATTTTCTAAAGACAATGAACACAGTTCTTCACAAAATATGAAAATGTAAGAACGTTACCAGAACGTAAAATAAATATAAACTACAATATAGTAATTCTGCACAAACATCAAACGTGTTTTCCTTGTGTGTGTTTGTGTGTGTTTGTGTGTGTATGGGGGGTAGAACCGCCACTGTAATCGTCAGTCTGGTTGAACCATCGAGCTTTTGAGGCAAAAGGAAATTCCATTCTTTTGAACAGTAATTGATAGAGTCACATTACAGTACACCCAGCGTGATACAGTGGGGTTTCATCTGCAGATAGAAACACATTTAACAGAGTCTCGTTAGACGCAATACTGCACAGTGACTGGAATGAACAGCTTGTATAGGTCATGCTTGTTAAATATTGTGTTTACAAGAAACGAAAAAAAAGCATAACACATTCAAAAATTGTATGTATAAAATGGATGTGGCAACTCAGTATCAGTGGCCTTTCAGTCACAGCTGCTGCTATCACTTCCCATCCAGTTCTCTGTTGACTGCATGGTGTCCTTTAGATCAACACATCCTGACACTATTTTACTTCCAGGAGCTCTTCATAACTTAAAATCATACATTAGTACTCCTGGGAGTAACAGTTGACGTATGCTTATGAGGAATGCAGTACCAATGTGGGTTTCAGTTGCCATGGAAAGAAAATAAAGTATCCAAATAAAATTAAAAGGTTTGGCAACGTAAATTATCTTGTCTCATAGTACTTATAAATACTGTATATTTTTTTTATGACTATTCATGAACATTTGTAAATGAGCATTCATTCATTCAATTTTGGCATGTGGTCTAATAGTTTATTATGATCTTTTTTCACATTTCTAGAAGTTCTGGCATGTTCACTTAACACTCCCTTTGGAAAGCTACATTCTGTGTGTGCATCTCTTTAAATGTGTAATGCCTGTTAAAGAGGCCTGTTGTTTTTTTTTGTCCTGGTAATTTAGTGAGTAACTGTATCCTAGTTCACCTAACTGCCTGGAGGGTGGACTATATCTTCTCACTGCCAATAATGCAGGCAAAAGTGAGCTTGTTTGGGCACCCAGATAGCTCAGTTGGTAGAGCGGGTGCCCATATATAAAGGTTTACTCCTCGATGCAGCCGGCTGGGGTTCGAATCCAGCCTGTGGCCCTTTGCTGCATGTCACTCCCCCTCTCTCTCCCCTTTCATAACTTCAACTGTCCTGTCCATAAAATGCCCAAAAAATAATCTTTAAAAAAGTGAGTTTCTTTTATACTTAGATGCATTGTGAATATCTCTTCTGTGAACATGATAATTGTTTGTTTTACCTGTGAATTACATGAACATTGCAGAAAATGGGAACAGCAAAGACTTCCTGAAACATGAGATTTGATGGCCGCTGATTTGAGGGCTTTACGCTACACTATAAGTCTCTTAACGTCATGTGACCTTTGGCTATATGGATCAGAGGGATAGTACTCTAAGATGATTGGGTCTAACAATAAATAACAAGCACAGAGAGTGACTCTCTTGAGGGCGCACACAGGCCAATACAGCATATATCTTAATGAAGGTCGGAGTGAGTCATAATGCAGCTTCATGTAGATCCCCTCCGTGGACTATTTCTAATGGCCAGATAAATTCTCCACACCTTCAGGGTAACTGTAGCCTGACTGTTGGGTCTCAGCAATGGGAGCATTTGCCGCAAGCAAATGTCCATGGACATTGAAGTTAATATAACTGTCAACATTCTTAATAAAACATGTTGGAAAAAGAAAATAAGAAAAAATAGAGTTCAGATAAACTGTAGAAGAGCTCAGGAATTTTTGATCACTCTAACTCAAAAAGGAGAACCTAGGAGAAACTGTTTCCTAGTTTGTACTGTATGTGTCCTCATACCCTTCTGCATCAAAATATACCTTCATGGATTTAATGTAATATACTTTTTAGTAGAGATACAAAGCAAAGTTTCAACTTCTTCCAAAAAGTGTTAATATTGGAGATTCTATGTACCTCTAACATATTCTGTGTCTTTTCCTACGTTTTTGGGGTCAATCTTTGAATATACTGTGTGTGTATATTTATACATATTACTGTAACAATATATGTTATTGCAATGGTATTAACAATACACATGTAAAAGCATGTTTTTAAATTTCAAAAGATGGCGATCCACCCCCCTCCCCCTATACCCTTTGCCTTGCAGTGGTTCGATCCACTGCCTCCTTTGCTGGATGCTCAGCACCACAGACATGCAGAATCGTAGGTGTGTGTGTGTGTGTGTGTCTGTAAGTTTTCTGCTTGATTGGTAGAGGCTTTCTAAAATGAATGCACTCTTACATAATTATAACAAATGATTTGTTGATCAACAATTTGAAGCTTAATGTTTTATTTATGAGCAAATGCACTTCTGTTGATGTTTGAACCCATTTATGTTTATTATTGGTTCAACTGGTCTGGCATTAAGGCTTTTTAACATCATTAAGTAGAGCAAAGCTACAGTATCGACTGTTATTACATTTATTTAGCCTTTTTTTAATATAGGGTGACAAGTAAAGCAAACACAGCCTGCTATTATTTCTAGCTTGAAATGAGTGACAGTTGGTGCTTACCACCTACTCTGAAGCTTTTTCTGTACATAATGAGATGATTGATGTGTGTGGGGAGCACAGGATGGAGTTATGGGCCAGTTAAGCACTGTTAAGCAGTACAGAATTAAACAGATCAGCCTGTCAGAGAATAACTGTAACTGTGGATTATTCAGCTAAAATTCACAACGTCACGCAAACCCTGCTACATCAGGGCAACAGCCTTGTGAGGCCTGTGAAAGAATGCTTGATCACTCTTTAATGTGGTGGGAAAAGAGTTCATTACATAAGAGAACAGGGTCATCCGATCATCATCAGGACTCAATTGCCCTTGTGCACCAGTACGGAAAATCCAATATGAAGGGATTCATGTTACAGCAGATTTTATAAGCGGTTCTGCTGATAGTGCCTGGACGTTCATGTTAAAATTGTCACTTTTTTTTTTAAAGTTACATACCCGTTTGAAATGTTCTATGTACTTTTTTGTCCTGGTGCTGTGACCTCTGAGCCCTGTAGATAATAAAGTTATCCAGATGAAATCTTGATGATTTGATATTACACATGGATGTTTTGGTTCTTTAAAGCTGGATTAATAAATATGGTATTTTTCATATAAAACCAAACCTGCAACAGGGCAGGTTTATTGACAGTTAGCTGGATCATAACCCAGACGGCTTATTGTGAACCATACATGAAGTAATGACCAAATACAAATGGATTGTTTTATTAGATTTATAATGAAAGAGTTGATTAAATGACGATTTTAGATAAAAACATGCAAGTTTTTGCAAACTCACCATGATCTGTACTTATCAAAATTAAATAGTCATAATAAAAACTTAACTATACTCATACATGATAGAACTAAATAAATCCAATATTTATACCATTAAAATGAATAAAAAGTTTGTAAACAATAAAGAACCAGTAGTAAAGTGTATAGGGCATAAACTCAACTGAAACTGAATCTGTTACAAAGACCAATGGCGCCAGAACATATGGTATTTAATTTGTCATGCAAACTAAGCTGCTTTAAGATATATTGGACAGGTTTTATTTTCGTAATGTTTTTAAATTGTCTTACTAGACCATGAGAAGGACCTCACACCCAACATCACTCGTACTGTAGACTGTTCAACAGTACAGAAAGTGTTGAAACGTTGTGGTGCACAATGGAAAACAAAATGACAGAAACACAAAATAAAATTATAAATGAATTTATAGCCTCAGTGCATGCTGGGATTAGCACTCAGGCAATCACATGAATGCTGCTCATGGTTTCAACTCTCCACTAATTTTGCCTTTATTTCAAAATAAGAGCGCACTGGTTAAGATACATTTGAAGAACATAGTTGGTGTCTCTACTGGATGAATGGCAACCTCACAGTGACAAAAAGACAGCAGAAATTCACAGCACCTGGAATCTGTTAGCTAAGAAATAGTTACAACGCATAACTCCGCGCCGGCAATGGAGATTTAAATATGGCTGTGCTATTTTTCTTTCTTTTTTACTTTAGACGGAGCAAGGCTAGCTGTTTCCTCTGCTTCCAGTCAATTATTCTAAGCTAAGCTAATACTCGGTACTGCCTACACCATGTTATCATCCGGCTAGACTTAGCACCCAACAGGCTCAAACAGGGCAAGTTTTAAACATGTTTTTAGCCTCTAAACATGCTTGAAATGTCATTATAAGTGCCTACCCATGTATAGCTATTCCTTACAAGTAAACACACAACAAATCTGACTGCTAGAAATGTGACAGCAATGCGTGTTTCAACTAGTGTGGACTTCACCGGAAAACAGAAAAGAAAACAGAGGTATGTGCACTGGCTGAATTAACATAACTTTTATGCCTAATTCTAGCAGGAGTATAACACGGTATAGGCATCACCGGTTGTTTTTGTTTTTCTCTCTACTGAAGGCACTACAAATTTACAACCAACAGAGATATGTGTTAAAATTGAATGAATTTCTCCTTTAATCTTTCCCTCACATTAATGGCAAGAAAGCATATAAGCACATTTCCTCAAAAATTGAACTATTTCCTTGTGAACTCATAAATAACTTTGTCTTCCAATCATTTCATGTCATTAGATGGTCTATGTCGGCAGCAGATGGGAATAGGATTATTACAGTATTCTTCGGTATAACAACAACTTGTTTGTTATTGGCATCGTGGGTGTTGTCATATTTCACCATAATCACTCTTATAGGCCCATTTGGTGCTATCCGAGAATGAAAACAATGTGCAGTATGACTCACAACAATACAGCTCTAAAATACCCAGTAGGTTATGCTGTATTTGAAGTGTATTGAAGCCAGTGATTGCCACTGAGAACTGCAATATCAAAGAAATGAGCAACATGTGTTTGGGAAAATATTCTTTAGGTGCAGCATGAGCCAGAGAAAAAACATGTTTTCATTTGCCAATGTATCGGTTAGAAATTCAGCTGAACCTTTCACCGCCCACCTCTGTCCGAGAGAAGATTATTTACATCGTAAGTACTAATCATCACTGTTCTGTAAAGCCCTTCTCATAGCTATCAACACGATTCAGGCCTCAACCCCAGAGTGGAAAGAACAGGCTTTGCCGTATTGATCCTCCTAAATGAAGGCTTTCTGCACCACAAACATTAAGAATTAAGCAGAGTGTTTATTGGCAATCTGGTCTGTAATAAGAGAAATGCATAATTATAGAGCAAGTACTTACAAACATGACCCTCTTGGGAATGTGGTCTGACTCAACCAGAGGATTCTTGTAGAGCCAAAGCTCTTCTGGTTGAATCACTCTCTCAAAGGGCTCCAGAAACTCTGTAAATCTGTGGCAAAGAACAAATGTACACGGATCAGTTACTCATGTTCTCAAACTCATTGTATCAGGTATCACATTCTGATCTTGCTTTTATTTCTTTTCTTTTAGTTGATTAGCACATTGTTATTTCAATGTGTGTTGGTTGAGGGACGTTCGACACAAACTGGACACGACATGGAGGACATGTAAGCAGGGCAACTTCACCCAAGATCACCTCCACTGAAGAGCCTTGCTGTTTTGGAACAAATTAGCATGCTCCTGCTTCCTCCAGCCCTCCCTGACCAGCCAGTGATCTGTCAGACACGACCTTGTTCTCTGGCTTCTCGAAAAGTCGTTTTGTCACTGCTTTCTAAAACAAAAAGAGGTTTCTGCGTTCTACCGTTGGGGTTGTGACACACTGTACCTGCTAGAGCTGCGAAGAGATCCAAATATTATCAATATATTAATATTTGTGTGTGTTGCCAGGCTATTGTCTCCTTGCAACAAAATGGAAAAACTATTCCTCCCTTTGGGGGAATTTTGTATTCAAATGGGGAATGAGGAAGGCATTACTAGTGTTGTAGCAGAACAGAATTAAGACTAATCTCTGTGTGCGTGTGCGTGCATGTGTCTGTTTGTGTGTGTGTGTGTGGGGGGGGGAGGAGGGGGCATGTAAGTTTAACAATAAATCAGTAAAAAAGTAGAGCTACTAACAATTCTAGGATCCTTCATAAATAACAAATCCCAAAATGGTAGATATCTGCAATCCCTGGCGTGCTCTAGTTTTTTTTACCAATGAGATCAGTGATTCCATAGTTAAGGTTGATGGAACACTTAGTTAAATGTATAATAGGTTGATATCTATATACAGTATATACAGCTTAAAGTAATTAGTAGAAAAATCAAGATCTTTGATGAAAAAAAAAAACTGAATGACCAATAAAACGGTGACACAGTTGTTTGTGCTTGAAGCATTCTTGGGTCCAGCAATTTATTCTCTGGATCTGCTCTCCCAGACAGCTACATGCCCTTCAGCAAGACATGTATCACACAGCCGCTCACTGAACAATGGCAGAAGTGTGTGAATCAAAGTGCGGAAATTTGAATGAGGCCATTGGCTAAAAAGCTCTTGCATCTTGTGGAAAGTTGTTGGTCCGCTGTTAACTGCTATGATGTATTTGCAAGAGAGCAGCCTAATCAGGGCTAGCTCATTTTACACCGTGCTGAGCCCCTGTACATGATTCACTTCGGCAGACAGCGCAAATGACACACAATGTGCTTCATGAATTACTCCCATTTTCCCAGCTTGTCCTCTCTTCAGTTCTCGTTCAGAAATCACTGACAGGAAATGTCACACACACACACACACACACACACACACACACACACATACACACACACACAGGTCATTAAATACAACTCTGGTCTACCTGTCACTCTGCTAGACTTATGATAGCAAATCCTGCTGTAGCGTTAAAGCTAGAGTGAAAATACTATCATCATAGGAAGACAGACGACCCACAGTAGGGCATCCATTGGTACCAACCATGTCATACAAGCTAGTCTGGAAGGGGATAAATAACGCTCCAAAGTTAGGCTTACTCTTGGCGAGGGAAAAAGTTGCATTGACATTTTTCAAAATGGTGATCATTTAAGCCGGTGGTAGCATTTTTCTTAGCATGCTAAGTAAATGTACTGTGTTTAAATACCGCTTTTCTAGTCTTAACAACTACTCAAAGCACTTTTCCATCATACAGGATCCATTCACACACATTCATTCGCTGTGGCCGAGGCTGCCGTACAAGGTGCCACCTGCCCATCAGATACACACTCACACTCTGCTGTGCAGCATCTGGAGCAACTCGGGGTTCAGTGTCTTGCCCAAGGACACTTCAAAATGGGAGTACAGGGCCGGGGATTAGAACCACCAACCTTCCAATTAGCAGGCAACCGCTGCACCACTGAGCCACAGCCGCCTAGGTATAAGCAGTAGCGTAGGCTGGTTAGCGTGAGCATTACCATTAGCATGTGGGCTTGCATCAATGAACACATGGCTGGTCATTTTTTTTAGTTAATTTAAATACTAGTTGAAAAACTAGAAATCATGGTTGGATAAATACATCCACCGTTAACACATAGACAGTTAATTTCTAGTCATTCATGTTAGTGGATTTACCAACGGTCATCCAAATATTCATTCACAACGTCTTCAAGCAGGGATCTGGGGCAAAGTGGTAAACAGGAAGTAACAGAGTCTTGGGTAATTTATAGGGGGGGAGACCTGGAATGGTCCAAGTGTCACCCAGTAGAGAGTACTGAGAGAGAGGGGTGTACTGGACTGCTTAGAGGTCTCTTTTTTGAGAAGCTTGGTCAACATATAACATGCGCGCGCGTGCTCACGTGGCCTCTCTCCCTCGCTAGTTTTTTTTTCATTTTTGCAACAATTCACTATTGCAATACTGCACTTCCATGTGATTGTGGAAGAAATAAATCAAAGAACCAGGTGTAGAACTCCTGAGTCCATGTCTCCTCTTTCCACCATGGGATAAACATTACAGGTCTATTTGAATATGCATGCATTGGGTCCATAAACAGTCTTGGAATTACATAATGTGGATGGTGTTGGTCTTTGAGTGGGTGTGGATGAGGGGCAAAATTTTGAATTCTCTATCCCCGTCCATAATTCTTAATTCAACCTTCATTCAAGGAATAACTGCTGATTGTGGTCCACCTCACAATGATGCACTACAGATTGCAATCGACAACTCAAATGTCCCTATGGCAATCTATTTTCAGATATTTTCACCATCATTTCTGGGGAGGATGGCTTTCTCCAAATTAAATTGCCTTACTTTTGGAGAAGTTGTATCCAATCTCCTCCAACAAATCAATACCGCCCTCAAAGGATAACCCTTAGCTCAAGTTTTCCAGCCATCATTATTACAGTAAAAGAAATAGTCCAATATGGTTTAGATGCACTTTAAGGGCTCCAGGCTCCAAACGCGAAACACAGTTGGATTTAATCAAGGCTTCATCCTTAATTCCATGGATGGACGAGCCTGGCCTTTGTGGAAATTAATTTTACTTTTGTTGTAATTTACAGGCTGAGATAAAAGCAGTAGGGAGCATGTCATTTACAGGCCGGTGGTGACAGCGTGTGCATTTGTCTGAGGGAGGAAGGAAGGATAATGTGGAGAACATTCACATTAGCAGAGCTAATGTCAGAGCTCGGAGAGGTAATGACATACACAGCATGCACCCCAATTTATCCTGCTGGGAAATAATTGTAATCACATTTGCTCAAAGAGAGAGACAGAGCGGGTGGAAGGGGATGTGGGCTGCATTCTAGTAGAAAGAAATTCAGAATCGGCCCATTCAGACTGGGCATGCCAGCAGGAGTGTCATTTAAGGCTTTTGTTTGTAGCTAATTTCCTATCCCTTTTTTCTGCTTATTTCCAAACTTAAAACACTTTCTGTAGCTAACCATGAGAGCAGGAGCTATAGAGACATTGAGAAGAGACAGATGAAAGACTAAAGAAATAGTGAGACGCACCAACCATGTCAAAAAAAAAAAAAAGAATCAGACTCTCATCAATGCTGCAAAGAGATCCAAGGCCTTCTGACATCATCTTTGGCCAGAATAGATGAGCTCTCCATGTGCCTATAAACACAAGCACACAAAAAAAGCCCTGAACTCAGCACAGCCTGCTGGCTGCCTGGGGAGCAACTCGTTCTGTTTTATCTCATCGGTTTGCTCTGTGGAGAGACGTTATTGAGCAAAGGCATAATGGCTTTTATAGAGGCCAAAACATTATAGATTAACAGACACGGGTTAGAAGGTGAATGTGTGAAGTTGTTAGATAACCGCAGATGGCATCAAACTTTTCTAATACTTTAGATTTATAGTAGAGGGAAGCAACATATTTTCTGTAAATGGTTTAACTGTAGGGGACATTTATGTTTAATGACCATGATGCACCACATACATTACATTACTAAACCTAAGTCTTAGTCTTTAAATTTTCACATCTGAACTTCTCTTACTCAGGAGCTTTTTAGCTTTTTGTCTCTTTCCAACTCCTGTCATTAAAACTGCAATCTGGGCCAATATCTCATCGCCGAGTCCTATCCATCTCTGCTGGATGTATATTCTAATCGAGTGCAGCCACAGCTGAGGAAAAAAAATAAAAATAAAAGTGAATTGCTGAAACACTCCAGAGGTTTAGCATGTAGCAGCATCGCAAAACAGTAAGAGCAGCTTGATTTACTATGCACTGTGGGCAGAATCTGTGGATATGGCCTTGGGAAAACATATCTTCTGCTTTGCCACAACGACAGAAAGTGAAAAGAAAAAAAATCTAGAAATTCCTCCTTAATTTGTTAGATTGCTGCAAAGCAATGACGCACACAGAAGGGTGGAATAGCTTATTTGGATTAAGTTCAGGCAAGTTCCAATTTTCCCAAAACTAAGTGTGAAAGTAATCTTTTGGATGATTGTTTGTGTTATTTGCTGTCTGTGTGTATTTTCGTGCATCATCCTATCACAGATATATCCAAACAGGAGCTGAGTTTTCATCTCTATCGATCGTATTATATCTGCTTGCAGGGGCCGGCCGAGCGAGAACCAAACACTGAGAGTCCGTATTGAACTACGGTCGCACAGCGTTTATCTTCAGGTTCAGGAGGCCGCAGAGCAGCTCCACAGCTGCATAGCTCAGTTAGCAGACAGAGTGTGTGACCTTAGCTCTCAAAAGAAATTGAAAATATGAGGGAGCTTTGCAATGTCCACGATACAGAGGAGCAGAGCCCCTGACAGGGCGATTATTCAGATGTCTACGATTAAGCTCTTGGCAAGTCTTGTCCTTCCCCATTGGTAAGGTTAAGCTGTGTTCCTAACTATGTCTTTCACCGCTGCTGTTCACAGGAGTGCCAAAGTGTCCTGATGCAACCAGTGACATGTTCAAAAGGGTGCAGTGCATTGTGTCAATTCCCAATTGATTGCATTTGCACTCTCATGAGATGCACATTTAGGCCTAGGCGCGAGCTGTGTGAGTGTAGAGAAGGTGAGGGAGTGAGGGAGAAAGAATTGGAGCTGATCATCTGCTGGACCTGGGACAGACTTTGAACTGGCTTTTCCCTCCATCAGATCAGAGGTGGGCAACCATCACAGCCTTTCTCTCACTCTGATGACACCCACATCTACTTATTTCTCCAGTCATGTGATCATATAGCAGGGAGCTATTGAAATAGTCATTTATAAGATTTACAAGATATTAAGATGAGAGGATGTGAAGAGCCCTGGAGGAAATTTCCATCCGTCCCTGTTCAGTGCATCTTCTGGTTCATTTACCACCGGTAAAGTCCCATTCGTCCTCTTACTCGCCATCAAATCCAACTGGAGAATTGGGCTGGTCAATAAAGCCAAATGGTCAGTGGTGAAGAGCTTGGGCCTCGGCATGTTGTATTGGTAGAAATGTTAGGAGGGATTCAAGCAGAAATAATAAGAGATAGAAGAGAAGAGAGAGAATTCTGTTTGTTGGCTTTCTGATTCCTGGCCGGGTTGTGTCCCAGTGGTGGGTGTTGGGTGGCGGCCTGTCTGTGTGTACAAATCAGCAACAAATTGCTTGGATCGACACCTAAAAGTCTGAGAAGATAGTTTTTTTTTGAGTTGTTAAATAATTGATGCGCTTTATCAAAGTGTTCGGTCTCAGTCTGTTAAGTTCGGTTTCTGTAATCTTCTATTTCTAAATTGATGAAGAGTAACACGTTTGGTGTTAAAGGTGCTATATTACAAAGCTGACGATGACACAGTGCATAAATTAATGTTTGCAGCAAGAACCAAAAAGGCAGGTTGGCATAGAAGCATGCCTTAATTATCCATAAGGGCAAGTGTTCCAGTAGTGGTCCAATCAAGATTGCATGACCACTATAACTGCCCCCCCCCCCTCATCTGAGTTGATTTGGTCCACAAGTACGCGCAAATGTATCATTTTTTTCAGACGGACTCTCCGGGCTGCCTTCCGCAGCTAACGTTAGCTAGCTGGCTTTTTAGACAATGCACCATGGATGTGTTAGGCAATGTACTGTTAAATGTCACCGCGACAGCAATGGCTCCTCTTAAAGTGGTATCTAGCCTTTGAGGTGTAGTGCCCAGGGACACCACATTGTCTTAATACATAGACCCACAGACGCTGTAAGTCAGCATTAGCATCACGTTATAATCAGAACAGCATTGTACTAGAATGTGACTTAAAGGCATACATTACAAGAATAGTTTGACATTTTGGGAAATGTTTTCTTTGTTGCAGAGAATTGGATGAGAGAATCAATAGCACTCTCATATCTGTCCGTTCAATATGAAGCGACGGCTAGTTCAGCATAAAGACACAGGGGGAAACCCGCCTGGCTCCTTCCAAAGGCAAACAAATCAGCCGATCAGCATCTCTAAAGCTCACTAACAAATTACATATTGTTTGTTTAACCTTTTAGGTATAATAAGGTATGATAAGCTAAGCAAAGCAGGAGCTGACTCTTTGCTTCAAATTGACTGCATAGATCTGAGAGTGGTTCGGAACTTCCTATCTAATTCAACGAGAAAGTGAATATTCCCCAAAATGTTGAAATGTTCCTTAAAATCCACTTTTTAGCGACTCTGTTGTGTTATTTGGCAAATATAACGAAGTTAACAGAAACTCATTAGTGCAAAAAGTCCAAAAGTACATATATAGGGTTCTACTAAGTGCACCTAATGATAAGTAATGTGGGTAAAGTTGTGTCTATTTTGCATACGTACATTAAATAGATCAATTTTAAGAGTGCAGCTTAGCTCACATCAGCTTTTTCAGAGTTCTGCATCAGAGAAATGTGCTCAGTCACAGTGTTTTAACCACCAGAAGAGAAATTTGTAATGATTGGTGGATGAGAGTCATAGCAGGTGAGCTGTGGTTTATCACACAGCCACAACTTACACAGTAAACACAGCTGGAAGGAAAAAATACAGCAAGGCTTTTGCTCAAGTTTCCATTCCTTACTCAACAGAATAAATAGTACTGCGTTTGCTGTTCCAGCAAAATCAAATCTAACTCCTTTGGCTTGACCTGATTAAAATAAAGACAACCACAGGTATCTGTGATGTAATAAATTCACTGAGATTCGATGAGAGGTGGGTCACAGTGGGAAAACTCTGGGGAGCCGACTGACAGAATAAGGATACATTCTTGATGTCATTATGTTGTTTTATTTGATTCATTATTGGACCGGTAGACCATAGCAAAGCACTGCTGCCCTGGCAACTAATCTGTGTTTATGTGTTAATTGAATAGAGTCTGGGGATAGCTATGCTTTTTAGCAATGGATGTTTCAATCATGCTGACAACCTACATTGATGATTGTCTTCAGGACATTTGCGGCTGCATTTAAGTGGCTGGAAAGGGACCGGTGGGAGAATGTGTAGAAACAGAAGGTATTAAGCCTGGAGGTTAGGTTGTATGGCAGGTAATGGCAGACACAACTAAGGTAAAATATTAATATCCTCATCTGAATTTGGCATACAGCGAACTGCATAGCAATTATAATCACATTCAATCAGCATAATCTGGGACGTGTTCAAAAGGGACATTATGTATTTTCCTAGAGGTGTCTTATACTGTACTCTGCTATTGTGTCTGCTACAGAATTCAATAAATGTCACATCCCATCTCTCTGTCTTTGTTTGTGTCCGTGGTAACAGTCGGGCCCTTTGACCGAACGTGTCTGGAAAGCACAGCACCGGTGCTGTCACAGGCAGGGGAGAGAGGAGGGGAGTGGGATGGATACTGAGTGACACTCAGCCAGCTCTGGCTTCCCTCGAGCTAGCCCTCAAGTTGGCTAAATGGGAGAGAAAAAAAGAAAATGCCATCCTTGTCACCCTGAACCCTGGTGGGGGATCTAGTGGAAAATGCAGGATCGTTTTAATTTTAATAACCCCTTCTCATTGGATAATTCAAGAAGACGTATTAAAGAAGCTAGTATATAATGAGAGGCAAACAAGGGCTGGGTTGGTCAGAATACAGGTGCCTGATCCCGATAAAAGCCCCAGAGACACTTTTAGAAAGGTCAGAGACACATATTTGAGACAGGCATTAGAAAATTCAATGGTGTGAAGCTGCCAGGACATAGCCAAAGGGACACAGAGGGATTTGGGACTCAAGCAAGCCTGGCGGCGGTGGGGGTGGGGATGTGCATTCAAGATACGTTTTTATCCCACAGCAGGATAGCAAGGAGCCAGGCTGCCACACGCAGATGATTTGCCAGCAGGCTTTGAAAATGCTCCACAGTTGTTAGCTTATATTTATGGAGCTTGCTGAGTAAAGGCATCAACTTTACCGGCCCATTGGAGTCAACGCCTCAATCGTGGTGTACTTTCTCTCAATCTTATACGGAAAAACCTTTGGACGGTCTTAAAAAGTACTTTAGTGCACATGAGCACTTCTGTAATGAAGTGTTGTCACATTTCCTGGTGTATCCCACTTTCCTTCTCATCTACATGACCTTTAGCCATTCATTTCCTGTTTTTCCCACTATGCATGATGATGACTAAAGTGGAAGGAACTATTGCTTTACCTATAAATTGCAGTGTAGCTAGTAAAAAAGTGATTTCCAAAGGATCCTTAAAAAGCTGTCGTGTTGGCAACATCTCAGTCTATTGAGGCTACCATTTATTAAGAAATTGGCATCTTGGTCTCGTCAAGTGATTTCAAAATGGCTACTCTAGAAAGAAGCATAATTCTGAGTACCCGGCAGCAATACCTAATTCTTATCATTGATGGTTTAGTCTGGCTCTCTGCTGTCAACCTCCACTGTTGTCTACACAATACATTAATAAGGGCTTATTAACTTATTTGTTTTATGGTGGATTGTTCCTTTAATAAGTGGTATGAAATTAACCTATTGGCACCTACTGTACATTTAGGACAAGAGTTTGTTCCAGCTACGTTCACCCCAGTGCTCTGTAATTATCCTGCCACCTTTTGATTAACCAGTCACTCAAGTGTGAATACACACTTTCAATTATGTATTAATCAGTTAACTTTGAAATCTTTAAATCTACAAATGAAATCTGAGTTTCACTACATTCCCTTGCTTTGAAATTTATGAGAATTGAAACAAAAAAAAACATGAATGCTGAGGCACAGATAATGAAATCTGCAGGCGGAATAATTGACACTTGTGGTCACCACAGAGGTTAATGTGTCTGTGTCCAGCTCCAAGCGAGCACCTAGTGATTCAAATCTCAACAGAAGGTATATAAAGAAACTGCGGCTGTGCATGCGTGCACTTTTTTGTACATAAAGTAAGGTCTGAGGGTAACCACGCTCGGACTGTTAAAAATAATAATGATAAAAGACAGAGGAAGGAAAAGACGTGGCAAGAAATACACAGAGACACCCTGAACACATTTACTTAGTGATGGTGGACACAGATATGGGACTAGGACACAAGGCTGACATTTATCAGTGTTGTCATGCTCATCGTTTATCCAAGAAAATATCAAAGTCGACAGCGACAAGAGAGAGATTCCTGCCTTGAGCTCTTTGTTCATTTGAAGCGAGGGTGAAAACACACAGCCCTGAACAGCATCTGCAGAGCGCTAAAGCTGCATTAGCACCCTCAGGAGCCAGGGTGCACCGATAGATGCCCACAGACACACACACACACACACACACACACACAACCATGTGTGCATGCTGTCACACTCACAGGTACAAACTGAAGATAATTTGACACACAATTACTCTTTTTTTCCTCCAAAAGATGAACAAATGCACAAACACACACAGAGTGATGTTTCATGCATCTATAGTCATTTCCAAAACTTCTGCTTATCTGTTTTAGTAAATGTGTTAAATGTTCTCTCACTGTGACACTCACTTTCCTTGCCACAGGCTATGTCATGGCTACGACTTGAATTCATTTTTTTTCCCTTTCCTGGTTATTTGTTTTTTTTTTGTGTGGGGCACTCTTCTCCATCATGGATTTTAATATCCTTTGTCATTTTGATTTTTTTTCAGATTTTCCTGAGGAGGGTGATGCTGTATTAGATTTCCACAATCTGCATGTGCAAACAAACAATACCCGTGGATAGTAGGAAGAATAAAACATATTTCCATTGCACATGCCACCAACACACAGGGATGTAAGGATAAATCCCAGCCAAAGCCCTGTACACTCAAATAGGTGTTTTCCTTTATTTGTGCTGATTAGACTGTTCAAGGAAACAGCTTGGTGAAGCCACGAGGCGTGGGCGGAGGGTCACAGAGTGGGACCCAGCCAACCAGCTCTATTTTAATTACCTCTTAAGTCAATCATATGATGCAGAATATTGCCATTCTAGAAATGATTAATAACTAAAAGAGACAAAAGTATTGACCTTACATCCTTGGCTTCTGAGAATCTGGTGGAAATCAGTTTTAACCAGGGTTTTATACTGCTAAGGGGGGTTGCAGGGTGGAAGCGGAGGGTGAAAATGAGATAAAGATACTGCTTCTGCTAGGTGAAAGAGACAGCAAGCCAGCGCCCTTAACACAACGGGAATTAAGTTATCGTACTGTAGCTTGCTGATTTGGCACGTTTATCAGTACAGTCGGATGATGAAGGCAATAAATCCAACAAAATGAGAGGAAGATGCTAACCAAACCCTCTCTCAGGCATAACACACCCACACAGCTTGGAAAAGAGCTCTTAGCAGCCAAAATAATTGAACACACCTGGGATTTTATTTTTTGTTGCCTAAATGCAACTACTTCCATTTCACAGCATTTACTAAGTGTTTCAAATTGCACCCCGCTGGGTTGAATAGACTGGTCACATTACTACGGTCACATGATTAAACCGCCAACGTGCGTATATGTCGTTTTAGGAGCCTTTGGAAATGGACCTGCAATGTTGTGTAGGTACAGTATGAGGATGTGGTGGTTTACTTGGGTTTGCAGTGGTTTTTAACTGCTGTTTCTTGGTCTCAACAGCTGCATTACAGTAAAGTGACACAATTAAAATAACTATGAAATGTGTTTAAAGTAGAGATGTAATATAATTAGCATTAACAAAGGGTCTGTTTCATTTTAGTTTAAAGGTACTATGAACAGTTATTGCGCACCCCGTCTCATCATGACTTTCACCTGAAAGGAATGGAGTCGTCATTGAGAAGTCAGTATGAGAATTTGGGTCTTGCCTCATGACACAACTCTAATCATAGTGGAGCTGTCATTCAGTGTGCTTCCTCCAGCTGTCAAGACTAAAATATGTGTGGGTAGAAACAATAACAACCACGCCTGTCCCCAGCTTAAGCGAACTTGTAAAGCTGATGCAAAGTCAGTGGATACAAAACACAATGGCTGTTTACCTTAAAGTTATAAAGTAAGTCAGAGACATGTCTGTCTCCTGCCGTGGACTACAACACACTGTCTATGCAGTATGTGAGTCACTTTGCTGTGGCAAAGAGTGAGCATTCACTCTTCAGTGCATTGTCTAAAGGAAACCACGGAGGAGTCATCAAGGAAAGAGTCTGGTCTGACAGCAAAACCCTGAGGACTGAGAGGGACACACACACACACACAAACACACAGATGTGATGAAGGCTTCTCCAGAAGGGGCTTGCTTGTGTATATATTTTGAGATTTGGGTCAGGATACTGATGCGTGTGTGTGTGTGTGTGTGTGTGTGTGTGTGTGTGTGTGTGTGTGTGTGTGTTTGTGTGTGTGTGTGTGTGTGTGTGTGTGTGTGTTTGTGTGTGTTTGTGTGTGTCTGTGTGGGTGTGGGTGGGTGTGTATTTTGTGTGTGTGTGTGTTTGTAGGTGTCTGTGTGTGTGTGTGTGTGTGTGTGTGTGTGTGTGTGTGTGTGTGTGTGTGTGTGTGTCTGTGTGTGCGTGTAGTGTGCGTGTGTGTATGTGTGTTCTGTGTGTGTTGGGGGAAGGCTCTTTCATCTCCTTAGTCCCTCATCTGTCTTGTTACAGATAAGAGTATAAAGATGGAAAAGACAGTAATGGAGAAGATCTAACAAAATACCTGAGAAAGGGGCAAGGGAGAGAAGAAGTAATAGAGAGAGAAGGTGAGAGCGATGGAGAGAGATTGCATAAGAATAGAAATCTCACAATGGGAGAAAGTGTAAAGCAGTGCAAGGATCTTTCCTTCTCCTCCGACAGTAACAAATAATTCATCATTTACTAGACATATGGGTACGTTCTTACGGAACATTTCTAGACTAATGGTATTGGCTACAGCACATACAATACATACACTCACCGGCCACTTTATTAGGTACCCCATGCTAGTAACGGGTTGGACCCCCTTTTGCCTTCAGAACT
>NC_048423.1:18003684-18022790 GCF_013103735.1 Etheostoma cragini
TGTGATTGGCTGCTTAGAAATTAAGTGTTAACGGGCAGTGGGACAGGTGTACCTAATAAAGTGGCCGGTGAGTGTATAGTAGCATGTCTCTATAATAATCAATTACATCTCCTGGCCTCGGAGTTGTTAAAGTGTTATCTACATGTTCATAATCATTTGTGACAGGATTTGAAAGAAGAATGTGAACTTATTTTTTGGGAGGTAAAATAAATGGGATTAAAGAGATTAACTTGCAGCATTAAGAGCTTCTTCCAAAGGTTTAGAAATGTACAATTTAATTGCATGACAGTAGCAGTTATATATTCGAGCATTTCACTTTCAATTAGGAAAATGCATACCAGCATAGGCACAATCCCCACTGTGACTGCAGTCTTAATGACTGGATTCTTAATTAATTGCCCCCTGTAAACATGGCGGCTGTAAACATTTTCTTAATGTCACATTGTAATGACAGCTTCAGGGGAGGGCTTGGATTTCAGTCAGATTTGGGATGAAGACTGCAACAAAATATGAGTAAATATGATTATTTTACATGCCAATAACAACCATTTGGTTGAGAAAATTGGTTACCGTTTCTCCTGAATCTTTTTGTGATAAAGGTGCAGACTGGATGTAAATGGATTTTTTTATTTGTATACTTAGTCTTATCAACTACTCAAATTGTACAGGAACCATTCACCATTTACACACTGCGGGCGAGGCTGCCGCACAAGGTGACACAAGTCAAGCTTATTTCATCCATAAAAATGGAAATTACAGTGCTCATTCCCGCCTTAATGCCCTTAGCAACTAGAGCGTGAATACAATAAAATGAATACACAATACAGTACCAAACAATACATAAATACAATACACCTGCTCTTGAGATTAACACTCACACACATTTATGGCGTTTACCACCTCAGTCCAGTCAACGTGAAACCCTGCTGACTACTGATTGGTCGGAGAGAATGGTCACTATTCACTGCGTAATCATCGCCAGTGACAGACGGGGGGGATAAATAGTTGAACCTGCGTTTTTTTTTTGTTGCTTCCTCCAGCTTCTTTTTAAACTAAATGTGTCTTCTGGCCACATGCTGAGAATCAAAGACAACACACCTTTGAGGATCTACGCGTGTCGCGTTGGGTCACAACAGTTTCCTGCCATGACGACCAGCGACGCTCGCCTCACGCAAGAGAAGGTACTAATCTGTAATGGAAAAAGGAGGAGGACGGGGCACCGCGGTCCAGTTGAGGCGGTACCATTAATGGAAAAACACCACAGGTTGAACTCCCAACCTTCCATTTGGCAGGCAACCGCTCTACCAATGAGCCACAGCCGCCCCGAGACTGTAGACGACCGAGGGTGAAACACTTACATCTTTTTCAGACATGATGTTATAAACTCACCAGAGTTATGCAAAATTATGCAAAACTAGGCAAAAATCGGTGTATTTCTGTTTTCTGTGTGCATAATCATAGTGGCCAGGTAATTCGGTGCACCAAGGTTATACTGTCATGAAGGTCAGGGTTGTAACCTTCATGATAGTACAACTCATTGTAGTTACAACTACACACGCAGTGGTGATAAGTAACTAAGCAAATATACTTGACTACAATACTTTAAGAATTCCGAGGTACTTTTACTTTACTTGAGTATTTCTATTTAATTCTACATTACACTTCTACTGCATTACATTTATAAGGGAAATATTGTACTTTTTACTACTACTTTTATTTGACAGCTGTGACAGCTTTTTTTGCAGATTCAGATTGGTAATAGAAAATATGATAATTATAAATTATGATGTACTGTTATAGATTTAGCAACCCAGCAGTGCATGTGCTAACAACGGCCCCATCTTTACCAGATGCAACATATAAGTCATGCTTATACGTACATGAATCAATGATTATAATCCTGTTATATACATAACATAGGTGGAAGAGCAGTAGTCTGCCAATTGGAAGGTTGGGGGTTCGATCCCTGGCACTGCTGCCCCATGTTGAAGTGTCCTTGGGCAAGACACTGAATCCTGAATCGCTCTTAGTGTGTGAATGTTTATCTGGAACTTTTTAGAACAAATTGTCAGCTAAAAGTCAGTCATTCTGAAATGGGCCATTCTGCATAATAACTACATTTTTATTCTGATGCATTGGTACTTTTACATAAGTGCAATTTTTACTTGTAGCAGAGATTTAGTCATAAAATTTGAAATGTGACCAGATGATGGTGATAAATTAAAAGTTAAGAGATCACCACAGGGACATGCATATTTGAATACAATTTCATGACATCCTATAATGTCTTTATCTGCCTACATTTCATCATCTAATCGATCAATCGACTGTCAGGGGAATCTCCGTAAAAACGGTTTTCCTTTAAGAAGAAATGGTGAAAATGGCCCATGGAGAGTGACTGAGTGATCTAATGCCCGTGCAAGGATAAAGACATGGGGTTGAATAGATGACAGCAGGGACAGCGAGACATAATGAGCTGATCAGGCGATAGTGGAGACTGAAATGCCAGAGTAGCTTAGAGCGCGACAGACTGGGCTGTTAAGGAATCCCTGGTCTTGCTGTGATCGTCTGCTGCCTCTTCTCTCATTGGAATAATGCTTATTTCGGTTTTTTGATCCAAGCTAAACACAAACAGCTCCAATCTGTCCATCCTTTCATTATACAATTATTTCTTTCTCTGATTTGGCCTTGTCTGTTTGTGCATTTTTTTCATCCATCTACAGTATATTCCATTATTTCATTGTTTTTTTTTCTTCCAGATTCTGAGTTCATCATGGTCACTTATTAAAATCGATCCACAGACCTTTGAAAACCTCGCACCTCTGGCTTTTTCTTCCATCTATGTATTTCCTCTCTTGTCGAATCATCTCTCTTTTGTTTGGTTCAATTGAACGTCTGTAAGTATATTGCCTTTTTTCAAAAGCTATGAACCAAGTAAATCATCAGATTGATTTTGCATAATCAAGTACAACAATAGATGTTCTCTCTGTGCTGCTTCAGACAACAATCAATAAATGAGCATGAACTGGAGGTCACACTCGTCATTGTTTTCCCTCCGTCTGTGTGTTTCCACCTCCCTCAAGCCAAAGTCAGTTGTCGAGCCTGCAATCTCAATTTTTCTTTCATATTCAAGATAATAAGGGTTACAGATTGAATGACCTGTGATTCAGTGCCTCAGATGTTGGCTGCCAAAATTGCCAAACACTGTAACAACCACACCTGCAATGGAAAGTAAACAAAAAGCATATTCTGGAAAAGTCGTTTCTGACCACAATAGAAGACCAAAAGGTACAGTATTGGGATGTAGTAGGCCAGGAAGCTAGGAAGGTGGTAGGTAGGCAGACTCAAACATTGTATGTTTCGAGAGGTAATTTCCATTGATCTGCAGGACACAGATAATTAAACAATCATAAAACTCAAAGAAAGTAACTGTATTAAACTAGTAACAGCTCCCACTATTTACTTAGGGTTGTCAATTCACTCCCCACTGCTTGATCTACTCCATAACATTAATACCTAGCAATCTCGTAACATATGGAACTTAGTTACCAGTTTCCTCCTATCCCACTGCCTATAAAACAGGTCAGGGTTATTCATACCTATTTATATAATAACCCAAAACAACCAAAATAAAAATTCCTAAAAGAAATAAAACCCTCTACTTGGTTTGGCCCGGTGATGTCATCCATGACCACCCCCATTCCTTTAAAACAGGAAATGCTTAGGCCGGCCCCTCCCCAAACAATTGTCCTGCATGGTGGAACTGAACAAAGGGACAACTAATTGTAGGTATCAACACAGGGAAACCATTTAACAATGCTTAAACTTGCAACCTAATAAAATGGAACTGAAACTAACATGGCTGTGTGTCTACATACTATAGCTAATACCCTGTATGAGACAAGTGGTGAGCCAACCCACTTTGTCACAAACAGAGCAACACAGGCTGTAATTGGAGTCCTATTAGACAGGCCTTAGTGACTTATTTTAGACGTAATTCCTTACACTATTCTTTGGAGTCCTCTTTCAGATGTTGGGCTTTCTTCATCAGCAACTCTTTTACTTCAGCTCTATGCCATTACCCGCTGTGCAGCTATCGTAAAATCAGCTTGAGTGAGCTTGTTTTTGCTGGAGACTTTGCCCATGGGAAGCGCCGTTGAGATTCAACCATGCAGACAAGTGAGATAAAAACAAAGAGCTGAAAGCTTCGGGGCCGCAGAGTGGAGTGCCTTTTCTGGGGGATTGGGATCGGCAGTATTACCAAACCTTTCAGATTACAGGGATTTAAATTAAAAACCATTAAATGAATCTTTAAAGTGGCACTCACACCTGAGGCCTTTGGCTGAACATTTCCTTTCAGGAAATCTCTTTACTCACATCCTATTTAAGGATTCCTCAAAGACTTTCAAAATGTCTGTCGTGATGTTTGCGACATTTAATTTTAGTGTTTTAGTGACAGTACATTACCCCAAAAATGTCCTTATAAATTAATTAAATCAAACCCAACTGTTTAATCTAATTATGGTTGCATTTCATTCTGCAATAGTCATTCAATGTATTTACATTCTGTAATTACATCTTCATATATTCTATTTATGGGAGTGGTGGAGTCCACCATTGAACAGGACAAACATGCATGCATAGCGCTATAACAGCATCACTGTTTACTCTTCGCTTCCTTTACATCCTATCTGGGGCGGCTCAGAGGGATTGCCTGTCAATCGGAAGGTTGGTGGTTCAATCCATGTCCTGTCCTTGGGCAAGACACTGAGCCCGGATTCTGCCCCAGTTGAAGTGTAGATGTGTGTGAGTGTTTATCTGATGAGCAGGTGGCACCACATTGTGTAAATTGTGAATGGTTCCTGTACTATGTCAAAGTGCTTTGAGTAGTCGCTGATTCATATAAATACAGGCCATTTACATGCTGTATTATTCTACTGCAAAAGCCAACCCAACCTCCTGCTGCTGCATCACATTGTCATTTGTCAACGTGGTAAGCACTCACCACAACCCGTTGTCGACATTTCTTTGTCAGCTGATCTTTTTTGTTTTTTGCTAGGTGTTTGCTAATGGGACAAGAAGGAGCAGCTACAGTGAGCTGTGAGATGAAGAGCTGCAGGCGAACAGCTGCAAACCTCCAACTCCACTGTGCCCTCTTATGTTAAAAAACTACTTGTGCAGAATTAAATCAAATTGTAATTGCAATTATGTTTTTCATTTTTAAAACAACAAGAGTTTGTTTGGTGGCACTCTAAACAGATTCACCAGTTGCTCTTGTGTTTCTGACAAAGAAGCCACTCAATAAGTGTTTGTCGTGCTATGAAACTGCACTCGCTGTTACCACGATCACCGCCAGTGTTGCCAAATCAACCAGGAATGACATCTTATCCCCTATGAGGAATTCTAAGTAATGACAACTTCCCTGTCTTTGCATCAACATGATGAAGCCTTTGGTGATCGTGCACCACCCCTCCTGCACACAGTTGCTAGTAGCCAAGGAGGACAAAAACAAAGATTACATGAACATGATGGAGGTAGTTATCATTTCTCAAGCTTTTACACGTGAGTCGCCAGACTACACCATTTTGTAAACATAGTCCAACTGAGAGATACAGAGAGTTGTGTGGAGTTGAGAGGCTTTATTAGCTTTGTATCAACTCATTTGGCAATGGCTTGAATGTCACAAATGTTCATAAAGATAAAACTGTTGGACACTATAGTTTTAACAGGCAAGCTAAACAATCCACTTATTCTTAAAGAGTGTAAGGCCTGACATTCCACTCTTCCCCAACATCTTCCAAGGCTTTCGGAGCCTTGCCAAAGCTCTGGGCTGAATCCCAGGGCTGCTCCTAAGCCTTGCCCTGAGAGGAGAGGATCCTATGCAGTAAGGCAAACTCTATTTTGAGGGACGACTGGTGTTGTTTTTCGAGCACACGCTGTTAACATCTAAAATTCAAATATCAAATCAATGTCAGAGGGTATGTAGCTCGTCTCATATTACATTCAGGCATGCTTCACTGCAAATACATGCAATAAAGGAAAAAGTCCTTCTCAATCAACATAATTCTCTGCAACAAAAGAGACAATTGAGCTTACATTCAAATTGTGACCCCTGGCTCAAACATCTATCCTAAACTGCAGCCTGTAAAACAGCTGATCTTTCCCTGGCCAAATTGCTCCATCGAGAAGATTTTAGATTGCCCTGATGAAGAGTTCTCAGAGTGGTTTTGGTGCCTCTCCATTGGCCAGGCCCGAGGTTTTAATCTGCAAAACCTTTCAACTCCATGTACTCCATTGTTTCTTCCACCTCTGTCTTTTTCTTTTTGTCCATGAATCCTTCGTGCTTTGTCTCCTGTTCTCCATTGAGCCAGTATTATTCTAGTTACTGGAATCCATTTGTTTATTACAAGTACCCAACTATGAACTGGGGAATAAACACATAGAAACTTGATTGATTGAGGCCAAGAGCGCCGCTGCAAAGTCACTCAACGAAGAAATTACTTCTTTGTATTTGTCTCAGCTCTTGCTTGATTTGCTCCAGATTACGAGAAAAATAAAATATCACCAATCTCATTATCCTCCCCTTGTATGTTGAGTAGCTAACGGCAGGAGAAAAAGAACTCTGATGCAATTTTCAGCTTTTGTTTTCTCCAAATTTTAAATATGTGTTTTTATTTAGATAGGTATTTTTGAACTCTGGAGATGTGTGACTCCTGGGATGCCCACCAAGCTATGATGGCTACATGACATTCCCTGTTTCACAGCACAGGGTCAAACTAACCTCACAGACTGGGCCAGTCACCTCCTGAGACCTGGAAAAGACACAAAGCTTGGCAAGCAAGGGCAAATAAAAAGAAACTTCCCCTTAGAGGCAAGTAATCTTTGACAAAATGTGGATGCGAGTAATGCAGAGAATTCAGGGCACTGGGTTTAAAATGTCCTCTCATACAGAGACAGTCCTCAGAGAGCACAAAGACGTGCTTTACTGTGTGGCGGGGAAAAACAAGAGCAGTTTGTGTGGGTGACCACGCACAGTGAGAGTTATTTCAAAGACAAAAAGAATGGCAGAACTTGTTATCTCTGATTAAAGACACCTCTCTGATGCATTCCTATCAGCTTTTAAGCCCGGACTAAAGGACTCATTAATTCAATTTCAGCATCCCTTGGTATAGTACATGTTCATGACTATGAAGGAATATTAACCACAAAATAGGATGAACAATATGAGGAAAATATCTAATTGCAATTATTCTGACTGACTGAACCAAGATGTTTTCTTTAGTCTGTAGGATACAATTTGTAGGCGGGGACGTCTCTGCAGCGCCACAATACTTCATTTAGAATGGTTTGACACATATTTTTTACAAATATTGCCCCCCCCCCCCCCCCCTGCGGTTTGGATATTGCACTAGTCCATATTAGAAATGTCGATACAATTGTGATTGTGCAACCCTACCACTAAAAACACTAAAAAATTGGCTCTTCCAGTTAGTCAAATGTAATAGTGAGCTGCAGAGAAAGCAATAAGATCGGAATTTGAATGGGAGAAGCAGGATTTTATTTAAGCAATAAAGCAAGGCAAGCAATACACGATTGCTACGTTTTTTGGATGAACCTACACTGGTGCCCGAGCGATATATCGGCGGGCCGATATTATCAGCCAATACAAACATATTAATTCATCAGAATCATTAATAATGACAAATAAATGATTTTGATAAATTTATATTTGTCAACCATGTTATGAGTCTTGGTGTTGCATAGTTTGTCCACCAGAGGGCGCTCTACAGCATACCTGTTGGCAACACTGATATTTTTGTTTTGTCAATGTTTTGTTCAGAGGACTTTAAGTTTCCCAGCTTAAGTTTGTATTTTTATACATTTTATTTATCAGACCTTTAACATATTTTGGTGTTCCTCTGTTCTGTTGTGACAATAAAACAAATTATTATCATATTATTTTAGTGAAAACTCATAAATAACTACAAATAAGTAATGTTAGCGAAATCTGTAACCAATTATCCATTTTGCTATTGGCCTTAAAAAGCCTTTATTGGTCCGGCTCTAACATCCACCCATAAGGCTTCCATTTTCCTCCCAAGATAAAACTACAGTGTATTACATCTACACTGAACAGCAGACACAAAAGACAACAGCTAAAAACTGTCCTTTATGCTTCGGGCTGAAGAACACGGGCGATTCTAGTTGACCCCAATTATCCTGCCTTTACCTCGGGTATTGAGGTGAGACAAGAACAGGGAACTGCTGCCCCCCCCCCCCGGGGCACGGAGCTCTGTCTGATCTGCCAGGCACAAAGCTAGTCCAATACAACAATTACTCTCATCTTAAGCACAATTACCTATAGTACATTGTTATTTGTGTGACTTTCATCAAATAAAAATACTTCATAATGGAATTTGGATTTTTTGGCTCTGTGTTTCACCAGTATTTATCCCTATCCAATTAAAATGTCACCATGTGCAGGTATGAAGACAACATGTGCGTGTGGCATTTGATGTTGCATGTCTGTATGCATGCATGGTCACGTAGGAGAAGTCAACTTGGCCGTGGCGCCATATTCATTTCATATGTTAGCTGTAAGTATGAAGCAGATCATGTTTACTGATGGGAGCCCCATTACAAACACGGTTTATTAGCCTTTTACTTGCTTTCTGTGTAGCAAAGAGGGAATATGTGGGAGTAAAATTCAATTCATTACAGTGATCAAGGACTTTTTGAGAGGGGCTTCTGTGGCAGCGTGCAGTTAGCTGAAGATGATGATGATATTGTGTGAAATTGCTTTTTGTTTAGCTGCGAGCACTGACACGTAATAACAAATCAGCCACAAATGTGAAACCCGCAGACTCCCGCGTGCAAACACAAAAAGGGCTATATGCCAGAAGGCTTAATGCTTCCCCTCATGACATGTTTCATTTGTTGGTCTGATCTCTCCAGCTGAGTATCCCCCAAACAATTAGAACATGCAGCATTAGACTCTTCTTCTCTCTAATGCTCATTTTAGACAGCACACACACAGCTGGACCACTTAACCCAAAGACAGATGTTAAAGATAAATGTGCACATGCAATGCGAAGAGTGTAGCTATAACACTCCAAATCAGTAGGTATGATTTTTGATTTTTTTTTTCTTTCTTCTTCCCACAGATGGAATGAAAGCCAAAGCAACCTGGGCCTTTTATCAGATAGTAGCCTATTACGCAGAAAGTAGATAAATGACCCAATCCTGATGCAAACAAAGCTTTTAATCACTCCAGGCTAGACAAACAGCTTGAATAAACATGAAATTCATGCATCATATTCATGTTAGTTTTGAAGGCTGCTGCCTGTGAGGCACAACCTTCTCGGCAAAGTTTCATTCTGCAACAAGAAAAGTATTGAACATAGATTTTCCTTCATCCCTGTGTTGGCCTTCCCTTAGATCTGTTTCTTGTGAAGTGAAGTGGTCAAAGAAGCTGCCGCTGTCTCTCTCTAGCCATGTCTGATCAGACCAAAAATGTCCCTATGATATTCTGTATCACGAGTGTCTCTATCATCACAGAAAAGCGAGAATGGAGCTGAATGGAGCTGAATAGTGATACACTGATTTATGACATGAAGTAAAAATGTTGCGGGATATTCAACTTGTTTTGTTTTTTTGCAACCTGTTAACTCAGCGTCTGTCTCCTGTCCTATTGGTTTAGCAGTGGTCTGCCCCTCCACTGCGACACACCAGCACCACACCGCGGCATATGGACCTGAATGAAGGTGTTTTATACTATAGGTGTTAATACTGTGTCAGAAGCATAGGCACATGCATGCATAACACCAGTCATGAATGTAAATGTCATCAGGGCACATAATGCCAATTTCTTTTTTCTTCTTCTTATTTTTCCAGAGATCGGAAATCTCACATGCTTGAGGGTTTTACTTACACAAAAACTCCGAAAAGCAGAACTCGGATGCCAATCTCCAAAGCCAGCTCTCGCACGTTTTTCCTGCGGTCTGGGGGCGACACGTTCATGATTGGGAGATAATCCGTCCAAGTGAAATAGCAAGACTAATGCGGTCCCGGGGAGTTCTAATGCGTGTTCACTTTGTAATCCACCTGAACAAAGCGAGCGCTTTCCAGCGGTGCTCACTAATCACGCATGCCGCGCGCCTCCATCGCCACTCGGTCACCTGAAGCAGTCTTTCCCCTTTCCCTTCGCCTTCGCCTGTCTCCGCTCTTCTCCGTCTGCTTCAATCCCCTCGGGCGATTTTCTTTTATTGCAACTCTTTTTGCTGCCAGCTGCTCCTCCTACCGAGTAAATGTGTCCTTCCTCCGCTCCATCAATGACTTTAACTGGGCTAGAGTTTGGAGTAGAAATGGGAAAACATTAGAGGTGTGGGGCGAAGTGGTGGGAGAGACAAGGGAAGAGAGAGGAGAGTCTGAGCGTTGGCGAGTGTGTGGCGTTTCTCTCTCTCTTTCTCTCTCTCTTTCTCTCTCTCTCTCTCTCTCTTTGCTTCCCTTTGGAGAATCAGTTGAGGAGAAGATGTTGAAACGCCACTTAGTAGTCTGCTTCACAGATGAATGAAGTTCAGAGTCCCTATCCTATCCAGTAGTAATGCAATACACTCTTATCAGCTGAATGTCTTCTTGTCTAGACTGAAGCCAAGAGACATTGGTCCTGCAAACATCTCCTCATGAATAATGAAGCATAGTCAATGTGATAAACAAAGCAGAGAGGAACACTCCGCTAGGTATAGGTGTTCACCACCGAAACATGTCCCGGGGGTTGGTGGTGAGGCACTAGGCTGACCTCTTAGCCTGACTTATATTTTATGACATTGCTGTGCCGGCCGATTTAGGGGAGCCCTGCTCACTGTTGTCTCCCCCATAATGTCCAATCATAGACTACTACTTTAAAGGATCCAGCACCTCAGGGATTTTGCAACCTGACAGTGATAAAAGAGCACAGGCAGCAGCATAGACCTGCGGGCCAGAAAACCTGGCCAGCCCTTTATAGACACATGAATATTTGATGCCTTCTAAAACTGGCCTTCCTGCATTACCTGTCAGTCCAAAATGTGCCTCCGTGAATGTATATGCACTGTATGTGTTTGCACGAGAGAGAGAGAGAGAGAGAGAGAGAGAGAGAGAGAGAGAGAGAGAGAGAGAGAGAGAGAGAGAGAGAGAGAGACCATCGTGGAAAACGCTCTGACCCAAAAACTTGTTCGCTGCCTTTCTAGGTCACAAGCTTGACAAGCTGGAAGCTGACTCTGTAGATGCAATTTACAAATTGTAAATTCTTACTGGTTAACCAGGCATCCTGTTAGCTACAACAAAGATAAATGAATGTATATACACGCACAAACTCAGGTCACTGCAGGTGTTTTGATGTTGATTGGCCGATGTGCCTGAAGTTTTTGCTAGCTCCCTAATAAGAACAGAAGAAAACAACAGGAGACGTGAAATGGTGGTAGGTTAATAGGTGAGATCTTACTTCAAAGCTTTCTGGCAACCAACAGCCTTTTCAGCTTTTAGAGAGTATGGCATGTGTATTACAAGCTATCAACATTGTTTTACCTCACAGCATCTGAGTACTCATGATTCAGATGATTCACTCTGGTCAGAGAGGTTTTCCAGTCCTTTGAGAGCATAGGCACAGGCCAACATAATCATTCAATTATAGGACAGAAAAAAATAGTATTTCTTTTCTCTGGTTAAAACCATAATTACTTATTCTTTGTTGTCGAACACTCAAGACCTGTATTAGAAGACACTACTTTCCAGTTCATCTCTAGTCTTTTATATTGTTTAATTTTAGTGGTCCCCTAATACTGTATCTAAAGTCTCTTTATATAGATAGACCAGTGGTCCCCTAATACTGTATCTGAAGTCTCTTTTATATAGACCTTAGTGGTCCCCTAATACTGTATCTGAAGTCTCTTTTATATAGACCTTAGTGGTCCCCTGATACTGTATCTGAAGTCTCTTTTATGTAGGCCTTGGTGGTCCCTAATACCACATCAAAAAGTCTCTTTCACAAAATTCAGCCTTGGTGCAGAATTATTGGTGCCCAAATTCTCTGTGCAGACAAAGCAGAGAAAAGGGAGGTAACCTTGCCCCTATGACCTCATGAGGGGCAAGAGTCCAGATCAGCCCATCTGAGCTTTCATTTTCTCAAAGGCAAAGCAGGATACCCAGAGCTCGGTTTACACCTTTTGCCATTTCTTGCCACTGGGGGACCACAGGCAGGCTGGAGGAACTCACATTAACGTTAAAAAACCTCATGAAGTGACATTTTCATGCCATGGGACCTTTAACCTACCTCTTAAGTTATTTTCCAGTAGACTGTATGAGTCACATTACCGAGGTTGTTGTCACACTTGGTGTGAAATGTGTTCCTTCCATTTCCATCCTCCCTAGGTATGGGTGCATGTACTCTCCACTGTTGAGAACATTTTCTGCAACAGAGTGACTCATCATAGGGATTGGTCCCTTGCTCCGTGAGTTCTAGGCTTTATTGGACATCTTTCCTTATATCACTTTGGGCTAGGTTTTATTGAATACCGTCACTCATTCGTGGTTTATGTTCAGAGTTATAGCAGGATGCAGGCAGCATTTTTAAATGCTGATCAACATAGAGGGCATAAAGTTTGATACTGTTGTATAGTTTTACTATGTGATAGCACACTTCTTTGCTGAACACTGTATCCATGGCTAAAAAAGACGTGTAGGTCTATGTCAAAAAGGTGACGTGTTAGAACATGGAAAAAGAAGTTGTAGTACTTTTTTAACCCAATAAATGGTTGCATGAAGTGGAAAGCAACCCATTTTTATTTTTATTCTTGGAGTCCTTAAACATCTCAGCTGGAATTGCCAACTTTGTCAGTCGATCCTACTACTTCCAAGAGGGGAGAGAGACAAATTGCACCACTCAGAAGGGTTGGCACCCTCTATCTTCGACAACGAGGCATTCCCTCATTGAACAAATTAGTCGATGGCCCGATATTGTTTAGTCAGATTTGGCATTCTGAACTTGTTGTTTTGTGTTGTTGGCAACTGCAAACTGCTGCAAAACCTGATGATGAAACTACTTCATAGAGCAGCACAATCAAAGCAAATGCTACCGAGTTGGTCAAGTTTGTATGTTTAAACTAAGAGGTGGAACTCGTTGAAAAAGTCTCTTTCGAATGTTGTAACACAAAGTGACATGCACATAGTAAACATAGTAGTATGTACCTCTAATAATGGTATGAAGGGCAACGGTTTGGCTTCAGAAAATGTAAATGATGCTTCAGAAACTAGTAACTAGGTAAATTCTGCTAAACCACAACTGTGGTTCAGCAGAATTTTGTATTTAATTAAGAATTTTAAAAACAAGAGGTCTTGACACTTTCATTTAGAAGTTTGTATTTAATTTACTTCTTCTATTTAACCTTTCTGGTATCTTTCCTGATCTTTTTTGTTGTACTGTATAGTTTTAGCCCTTGAGGCCAGTGAAAACTACTCAAAAGAAACATTAAGTGCGGGAAAATCACCCCTCAGACGAATTGCTCCCAACTCACAGGTCTGTGACGAGCAGTCAAAAGTAGAAATTGCTTTACACAACTTAAAATGGTTGGGAATCCCTGCTCTAAAGGAGTAACGCTGAACCACTGAAGTAGTTTTTGAAGTAGGCTGACACTGAGCTGTGCCAGCTAATTTCAGCTCGAGGGTTATATACCATTTACTTTGGCATCTGGCTCTGTTGTAATCATTGTCTGTGAGTGGAATGTCTAAACCACCTAAAGCAAAGAATAGAGAGAGACCAGTAGACCAGTCCACTGGAATTGCACTGCTTCACAATGACTTGCATTCAAGTTTCTTCCTGTGAACTGTTTATATTAACAACAAAGTTGGCCAATTTTTAGGTAAGTTATTACTTAAGGATCCTGGTTGACACAATGTTGATAAAGGGTTCAGCAGTATTATTAAGATATTGGATCAATAGCGTACAATAACTAAAGGTTTCTCAATAATTGCAGGTTATATAATTCTCAATAATTGCAGGTTTCTCAAGTTTATTGATTGGCAGCAGAAAGACATAATAAGACATAACTCGAGGTCTTGACACTTAAGCCATCGACTCAGTGCACAATGGATCATAATGTTAGTTGGTTGTCAGCTGTTATTGAAAAAAGTATGATTGAGGTGTTTTCCATATACTTTGGTCCAGTCATAGATGTATTTGACGTACTGTGTCTTTTCCAAATGTTCTGTCTAATCTAAGTACATAAAACAAAAACTGTGTGTGAGGATCCAGGAAAATCTTGTCTTCCTTTATGTGTTGATTACATATTCCTTTATGTGTTAAATAAAATGTGTCAAAATGTGGAGATAAAGTGATGATGCTAACATTTAAAAAAAAAAACTCTGTTAATAGAATTGTAAAGTGACAACACTTTTACTATTATTATTACTTCAGTAAAACACTAAAACTAACGTGTCGCTTTTTCTGGGATTTGGGGTGTTGTTTTGTGTCCCTGGTGGTTCCACACACATACAAACTTGGAAAACAAATTATCCATGCTGTTTTGAGTGAGATACGGTTTCTTTCACCATCACTAGCTGTTCTCAATGACAAAACACTGCTACAACACACACTAGTTGACCATAATCTCCAATAGAACTACTTCCTGTCCCTGTTCAGCAGGTATTCCACAAGTGTCCCTCGTCTAGAAGAAGTCTCCCAGCTAATCCTGCCTTGTACTGACCAAAGTTGGAGAAAGAGTCATCTAGCTGATGTGATCTTACCTAGCTACTACGCACGTGCGACTCCCAACAAAGATAGTGTGGAAATGAGATTTCTCACTCTGTAGCTAAAACAGGGAGGGGTGAACAGGTGAAACAGGGTGAAAGCAGGATCTGCAGCAATGTGCAGTACAACAAAAACATGGTGTTTTTTGAACATGGAACCATGTAAACCTATTCTGGTACAACCTCAAAATACAATTATGAACCTGAAAATGAGCATAATATGGGTGCTTTAATGTACCATACTCTATCAGCAGTTTGCATCTGTCCTGGTGAACAAAGCCAATTCTGTTAAAACCATAGCAGATGCTAGGGTATATGTCCCATGCTGTTCATTGCATGAACATCAACAGCTTGCCACACATTACAAAAGTGTTAAATTGCTTGGTTCAACAACAACCTACCATTTCACCTCTAGTGGCTGGAGATAGTGACAATATGCAGCATAAATATGTTCACACAAATCACATAACACTCACTTACCTAGTTTCCATCTAAGCTGCTAAAGCAACTATATGAGAGTGAGATACGTCTGTGTTGAGTCACCAAGGGCAGAAACATGAAAGTTTCTTAAAAAAACTTTCAATTAAATTTAGTTTTGGTGGTGCTGTTGCTATGACTAACCCTCGATCAGCGATCAGCTGAGAATGCATTCTTTACAGTTGATCCTGCATTTGTTCAAGCATGTGTGTGGTCAGGTGTACATAATAGAATAACGTGACAATTCATAATATTTCCAGACATGGAATACTGTATCTTAGGCCACTCTGAAATAAACGTTTAGATCAAATGTGTTATTGTGAACACATCCACAAGCTATTCAGCTGAATTTTAAGTCATTAGAAGTAGCCCCACTTCTACCAATTACAAGTGATACACACATTGAAGAATCAACAATTATTTTCCAATAAAAGCCTATAATGTGCATGATTCTGAAATGGGACATTCTGCACACTGAGTACTTTTACTGTGGGTACTTTGGATATGCTTTGGATATATGGATATACTTTAAGTATATCTTGATACTAATACTTGTACTTTCACTTAAGTAAAACTTTGCACAACAGGTATTGCTACATTTCCTTGTGTATAAGATGTTGAGTACTTCTCCCACCACTGCCTCTCATTGTCCCCCATGTACACTCAGAAGCTCGCTCTGGGGCTTAAAGCATGCAGTAATGCAGCTCGACTAATCCGATCATCATCACACTTATCAGTGCTAATGCCATCAGTGAAATTAGTAATTCATGTCAGCAATTAGTTCTGCCTTTGAACATGACATACGGAGATAAAATATTAAACTGAGACAAGAATAGGAATATTCATGCTGCTCTTTTTGTCTGTTCCGGGGCCTACTGTGGTTTTATGTGATATGTAAATCTGTCACAGTGTCATCCATTTGCTCTATTGTAACGCAAGTTTTTTGGATAGCTATTGCAAGGCCGGCTTTACGTCTGGGTGTAGAGATTGCTTGTCTGAGAGGGAATGAGAGAAAATGAATCAGGGCTGAAATACAGTAACTACCTTTCAGAGTGCATGTGTGTGAGTGTATGAGTGTGTATATGCAGATAAGGTTATGTTTATTTACTGTATTCACACATATTGTGTTCCATGCAGCTATTTACAGTTTACACATAGTTTATATGCATTTTGTATGCACCTACACACACTGTGACTGTAAGATATACTCTAACCTCTCTGCTTATACACTTGTTTTATATTATCAGATACTGCCACTTCACTGATCAGCCAAGAGTTGCTTGGACTGAGAATATTGTCATCGATCAGTCTCTTAAACACCTAAAGCAAAAAATCATTGGGATTTTAAAGTGGATCCCAAATAATTTCTTTGAACAAGGAAAAAAGAAAATCTATTGATTTACCCCTGAGATGTACTTTCTTCCTGGGTACCTTTTTTTATTGATTTACCCAGGATTGCACTTGTTGTGTTGTTGAACGCACAGCCTCCTATTTGCTGGTGAACTCCCTCAGCTGCTACTTTCTCTGGGACTGGTCCCAACTATGTGTCTTATCTAAAGTAAATAACCATGTTCAGTAAACACCCTAACCCCACTATTGAAGCATTAGGACAACAGGGAAACACTTTCTTGGCACATAATTTGTCCTTATATGTTGCTCATCTTACAAATGTGAAAAATGCAACACATGTCATGCACCCTGCATTAGCGAATTGGTATCAGCTGATTCATGCTTCACCATTATTGGCTCATTCACCAGTTGCTTTGCTTCTAGCTAATGAATGAATGAAGGGAAAAAAGAAAATAACCATTGAACGACCAATGAGAATCATTTCAATGATTAAAACCTAAAACCCAAAGTTTACAAACATGAGTCAAAAGCAAACGAACGTGTCTTCAGCTAGACTAATGGTGTTTATCATCATCATCATCATCATCATCATCATCATCATCATCATCATCACTATTCTCAGCTGACTGTCCAATCATAGTCATACAGGTGTACAACGGAGCCATTATAACCTGAAACTTTTACTCTTATTCAGCTGCACACATGAACTAATAGTGTTTTGATCTCTTTAAAGGTCCCATGTCATGACAATTTTACATTATGTAAAATTTAACATTAACATGAGTTTCCCCAGCCTGCCTATGGTCCCTTGGTGGATAGAAATGGCGATATGTGTAAACCGAGCTCTGGGTATCCTGCTCAGCCTTTCAGAAAATTTAATCTCAGATGAGCCGATCTGGACTCTTGCTCCTTATGAGGTCAGAAGGGGCAAGATAATTTGGCCCACCTATGAGAAAGAGACACCATGGCTTACAAAACGAGCAAAGTGGCTGTTGGTCAAGGCCACACCCCCAGCCTCCACCTTACCCCCCTCCCCTCAACAGCTACAGACTCAGAAATGGCACATACCAAGGAGAAGTTCATTGTGGGACTGGCACTAGTTAGGCTGAATTTTGGGAAATACACTTTAGATATGGTAATAGGGGACCACTAAGGCCTATATAAAAGAGACTCCAGATACAGTATTCGGGGACCACTAAGATCTTTATAAAAGAGACTTCAGATACAGTATCAGGGGACCACTAAGATCTATATGAAAGAGACTTCAGATACAGTATTAGGGGACCACTAAGGCCTATATAAAAGAGACTTCAGATACAGTATTAGGGGACCACTAAGGTCTATATAAAAGAGACTTCAGATACAGTATTAGGGGACCACTAAGGTCTATATAAAAGAGACTTCAGATACAGTATAAGGGGACCACTAAGGGCTATATAAAAGCATCCAAAGAGCACTATGTCATGGGACCTTTGCAAACCACCCAGATACACAGTACATAAAGGAAGTGTGCCATGTAGCATGACTGAGACGGGGGAAACTAGGATTTTACAAAGGTATACTAAACTTTATACTCGTATCATCGCCATTTCACTGTATTTAAGCCCTTCACATTTCCAGAAAGTATTTATTTTTTTCAGTGATGAATAATCAACAACTGCTATATATATATATATATATATATAATATTGAGCTGCATTATTTTAACTTCTGTTTGTTCTAGTCTACATTAGTGTTATGGGGTGAGTAGGAGAGGACCCAGTTGCAGAGAGGAGGAGGAGGCAGGAACAGGTGTACAGCCGTTTATTGACGAGCAGAACAAACAAAAAACAACCCACAAGGAAAAACACAGACCAAACATCCAAGGGGCAATCCAAAAGGTCCACAAGTCCAAAATCAAAAATCCACAGGGGTCCAGGGCACAGCAGCAGGGAAGCAGGCAGGATGACAAAGCAGGGAAACTTACAGGGAATACTGGGAGCAGAGACGGAAGTCCAGCAACAGGACGGCTCATAGTCCGGCGTGGAAACAGGCTGCATGAAGTAACAGGACAAAATGACAAGGCACAAGACCAAAGGAACACAGAGGTTAAGTACAAGAGGTAATGAGGTAATAGGGAACAGGTGAGACGTCAGGTGACTCAAATGAGGGCGGGGCAGGACAATCAGACAAACAAAGTGAAGCTAGACTAGACAATGGGCGTTTCTCAATACCAAGTAAGCAAAGAACGGACTCGTGTTCTTGGGGAGACCGTACTTGCTGGCTGTACCTGGAAGACTGTACTCGCAAGTTCAGAAGCACACAAAACACTTTTGACGGTTTTGAGCCGAAGCGTTCTTCCTGTTATTGCCCCCCCCCCAGCACAGAGGGCGCTTGCCACTTTATAGTTAGCTTTGATGTGTGTATACATAATAAAGCATGGACGGTCACCTTTCACACCGTCTTTGTTGTTTTGTTACGTTTTCATTTAAAGTGCTATTAAGTATCACGGGCCAATA
>NC_048423.1:18022890-18031279 GCF_013103735.1 Etheostoma cragini
AGAAAACAGACAAAAACACAAGGAGGCCAAAGAAAGGGAAACACACACCCAAACAAAAACCCCAAACCACAACACATTAGGTCTATTACCATACAATATGCATATGTAGGTATGCAAATTGTGGGTTAGGCATTAAGGAATGTATCTGTATGAAGCAACGTCTAAAACTTTCTGCACTGTAACTGGATTTATCAAGAAGATAAGGTATGCTGACACATTTCAACATGTTTTATAGGAATACATAGTGCTGTGCTGAGCTTTACAGCTTTGTGTCTTAAGACAGGTGGACACGCACTCGAGTGCATGCTTATGGTTTTATCACTGACTGTTGACGCATCACAACCCCTCTCTAATACCTCTCTCATTTACCTATTTGACCTATTTGATTGTGTAATAAAGGTACCAAAATCCATTGAAACGGATAAAGAAAAAATAAATACGTAGAAGCCGAGAGAAAAATAAAGAGCAAAAAAAAAAGCCACATAAAAACAGTATCATGTACAGCAATGTCCAATTAAAGCTGTTGTATTTAAGTGTTTTAATCTGAACTACTACATTAAGAATGGGATCCCTGAGTATGTTTAGTTATTACTTAAAGAGAAAGAAAAGCAGGATCTGACAGCTATCCTGCCTGTGCGTCAAAGTACACTCTCTCCTTTCATGCCAAACTGACAAAGTAATTTCATTTATACGACTCTAAGAAAAACAAGCCGGGGTCTACTGTGCTCCTTGTTATTCATGAGAACCCAATCTGCCATCTGTTATCACAACTAAGTCCGTCAAAAAACAACTTTGATATATCGCTCATCCTGCTGCATGGTGTCAAGCACTTGTGTTTTAAAGATGCAGTCACTGCTGAAAGGATTACATGCCGTTTCTTCATTTTAACGTGATGTACTGTATGTCCTACATGCTCATTCAAGCCCCTTCAATTACTCATATCTTTGATCTGAATTGCTTTACAGGATGCATGACATCAGACAGGACAAGCTCAATTAACCTCCGCAAGATGTGTTTTAATAATTTAATTATATTAAAAGCGCTTTGATGTCAGAAATGACTTACACTGATATACTGTAGATTCCTTCAAAAGTAAAAGTTTTGAAGAAGACATTTGTGCATTCACGTCATTCCATCCTGTAAGTTTTCACAATTTCATGCTAGAGAGTGGCTCATTAGAATCAGGGGTGTGAGTGTTTGAAATACATTTAAAAACATTAAGGCAGCTGTGTTCACATCTGAGGTTGCAATAGCTAAGACGGATTTAGAATTTTGCACATTAAAGGTCACATGACATGGTGCTCTTTGGATGCTTTTACATAGACCTTAATGGTCCCCTAATACCATATCTGAAGTCTCTTTCTCAAAATTCAGCCTTGGTGCAAAATTACAGCAACTTGAGCCAGTCCCACAATGAGCTTTCCTTAGGATATGCCATTTCTGTGTCTGTAGCTTTAAATGCTATTGAGGAGGAGGGGGGGCAAGTTGGAGGGTTGGGTTGTGGCCTTGACCAACTGCCATGCGTTGCTTGTTTTTAAGCCATGATGTGTTTCTCTTTCTCATTTGCGGGCTAAATTATCTGGGTGTGCAAAGCAGACAAAGGGTAGGTAACCTTGCCCCTTATGACATCATAAGGGGAAGACTCCAGCTTGGCCCATGTGAGATTTCCTTTTTTTTAAAGGCAGAGCAGAATACACAGGGCTTGGTTTACACTATCGCCATTTCTAGACACTGGGGGACATAAGGCAGGCTGGGGGAATTCATATTAATGTTGACAAAACTGACATTTTTATGCCGTGGGACCTTAAAAACGTGCTCTGTTTAAGTTCTTGTCCAATATCTTAATGCCTAACCCAGCTTTTGCATAACTACATATGCAAATTGTATGGTAATAGACCTAATGTAGACTAGAACACACAGAAGTTAAATTAATGTGGCTCAATATTGTACCACTCATTATTCATCACTGAAAAAAGAAAATACTTTCTGGATATGTGAAGGGCTTTAGATACAGGGATATGGTGGCATAATGATAATAAGAGTATAACGTTTAGTATACCTTTGTAAAATCCCAGTTTCCCAAGCCTCAGTCATGCTACATGGCACACTTCCTTCATGTACTGTGTATCTGGGGGGTTTGTAAAGGTTATTGTCATGGTTCATTGCTGAAGCTATCTCTGAGACAACACGTCTTCCAGCTCCGGACTGACTGTGCAGCCCAGTCTGCCCGGCCCCTGACAGCAAAACCTAAAATCTTCTTCTTACAGTCAGTAACTCCATCAGCCCAGGTGTCTGGTGGCTCTATTTTAGTGTCCCAGTAAGTCAAAACAGTGAGCCAACATGGAGCCATGAAACTAAAGCAGCTACACACCTGTGCTTTCCCCACTGTCATGTCAACATGTCTTTAATGAAAATGGCCTGTTGTGCTGAATCAATATTCTAACGCAAATGCAAATACTCTTTAAACACTTTCTCTGTATTTCTTCTCTTTTTCATCAGGAAGTTGATTCCCCATGAAGCAACTTTGGGTATGTTATTGAAGAATAACTCAGGACACTTCCCTCTCTCAAGTCATCGGTCCATTTTTTTCATGCTCTTTGTCATCTCTTGCTATCACTTCTCTCACCAATAACCCTTCATCCTATGGAATTAGACTGACACGAGTACAGCAGAGCTTCCAATGCATGAGCAGCTCTGTGGAGCAGACAGAAGACACACGCCATCAGCAGAGAAGAATAAAGGAGAGCAATAATGGAACCCTGGTGCTGCTTGGCACGGTCCTGTAGTGAATCCCTTCAAATGTCTTAGGTAACTGTCCCTAAGTAAAAAAAGGGCACATTAACCTAGGGGCTCAATTGTCAAGTGTTGGATCCTAAATAGTTTGAATGCTTATTGAAGGTTGCATTATACAAATAACCATGCTCAGTTAGTATGTGTCATTGCTTTGTTTTCATTATTACAAATACAGTATTATGGTTACTATGCTTGTTTCTTTGAGAACATAATCCTTCAGTCTGTTTTTATATAATCATGATGTGTGTACATTGTTCTATTAATCACCTTGAAACTGGGTGTAGACGCGCGGAGTGTCCTTTCCACATTTCCCTTTGTGCATCCTGGTGTTCCTCTCAGCTATGTCATCTCTGCACTGCAGGCACCTGATGCACCCAAAAAGCAACACATTAGTTACAACCAAAGAAGCACATGTTTGTTCCATCCTAGACAATGTGATATGAAACTGTAACATTACACCTGCTTGACGCATGTTAGTAACAAAGGGCTGACCACCCGTTTTTCAATATATGCCTGCAGAAAGAGGTCCAGGGTCAGAAAAATTTGGGTGAGCAACTGTGGTGTTAGGCGATGTGACTTACTGCAACTTTGTCTCTAGAATATTCCAACACAAATAAAGTTCTATATTCCAACTGCATGTTGTGGGACCCTTCTTCCTGAAAATAATCTAGGGGCAGATTTGAGCCCAACATTTTGTATGCCAAGGGAAGCTGCCGTGGCCAGTTTAACAGGCTAAGCTTTCTTCACCCTCCCGTCCATTTTGGGACCAGCTTCTTCCAGATGGCTGGAAAGTCTTTAGCAAACTACCACATTGCTTAGAGGGACCTCTCTCCCTTGGTTGTGTGGGGTTCAGTGTCAGAAGGAGTTTCAGGGGACAAATACTTGCCTCTAAACAATATGGAAAATTAGCTATTTCTTCAGATGCAGTCTAAGCTTTAACCGTCTGAGGGGGATGCTAATCAATTTAAATGCTGATGCAACATTTGCTATTTACTAGAAAGGTTTGTTACATGTAAAATATGATTTGTGGCCATGTGCAACAAAGCCAAAAACTTAAAGACATTTTAATCAGTAAGAATTTTTTGACATAGACATTATATTTTGGTCATATAAATCTTCCTTACAGTCAAAAAACCTACTCCAACACAGCTCCCTCAGATGTACAATGAGGTTTGTGTGTTAACTGCCAGGCTGCAGCCTATCCAAGGTTTCTGGCACTGCCATTGAGTTTTAATACAAGTGTTTCAAGGAACAAGAAGTCAGCAATTAAGCTGTCCACAATACAAGTGTGGACATAAAACATCGCATATTACACATTTTATAATTTATACTCTTTATTGATCCACTATGGGTAAATTACAATTTACACTCTGTTGTTATTACACACATTCCACACAGGCCTGAACTGCACACACATGCTCAGGTCCTATACAGATGTCAGAGTGGGGGGGGGCTGCCAGTGATGGACCAGCGCCCTGAGCGGCTCAGTGGGGTTCAATGCCTTGCTCAAGAGCACCTTGGCGGGAGGTGAACTGGCACCTCTCCAGCTACCAGTCCACACTCCATACTTTGGTCCGAACAGGGACTTGAACCAGCGATGTTGCTATTTGTATACATGGACATTTGTTGGAAAGTTTCAAGTGACTCAGACTCCTGATCATTATGGATATTTAAAGGTGTAGTGTTGATGTAGGAATATCTGTAATTAAAATGTAACAGACTTTACAATCAGAAAAGAACAGCAGGTCTACTGAAGAACAGGTGTCATCTAGAGTGGATGGAAGTACAATTCACAGCAGATGCGTAAACAACAAAAAAACAAAACATGTGTAACTAATTTATGATTAAATGGCTGTGGAAGAGGATGAGGGCCACTGGTGAAAAAATTATGTGAGTTCTGACATTATTCTCAGAATTCTGAGATTAATGCCAGAATTCTGACTTTAATCTCAGAATTCTGAGAATAGAGTCAGAATTTTGAGAATAAAGTCAGAGCTCAAATAAATGTTTCACCAGTGGCCTTAATCCTCTTCCGTAAACGGCTGTAATTACACTGGTCCAATTGAATAAGACCATGCATCATACAGATGTCCTTTGATCACTTATGTCCACATTTTCATTTTAAGACACTGTGACTACACTACAAAGAAAATAAACAAGGAGTCAAATATACTTCTTTCAGTCATTCAACAGTCTCTTAAACGCGTTTCCTTAACTCTCGGGGCCCCACAATGTTAGCGTCACAACAGTACAGAAAGTGCATTAAATGCAAAGAAATTACAACAAATATTAAACAAATATAACAAGGCTGAGATAAAAAAGCACAATCACCGTATGCGCCTTTTGACCCTGCAAAATCTTAGTTTGAGCCCGTACATTTCCCCTCTGCAGCCACGTTGGCTCTCTGTATTCCTTCGTACCCACAATGCAACAGGTGTGGCCTTCGCTAAACAAAAAGTAAAACGTAAACAAAAAATATTTTTTTTTATATTTTAATACTTTAGTACAATTTTAGATCAAACATTCCTTTTTAAACTCTTGTTTATTACATTTTAAAGGTTTTTAATTACTGTATGAATTTAAACACTAATGAAATTATCAAAAATGTAGACTAGGCTAACATGAAATCTCAGTAACACGGTCTCTCAGACAGTTCCAATGGCTGTATTCCGTCTGGATAGTTTCAGATCCTCGGTACTGTGTATGCTGGCTCACAGGCATGATTCACTCTTACCTGGGCACCCGAATTAAACGCACCATCATTACCGTTATCACTTGGACCTTTGCTTTTCTTGCAACAAGTCAAAATGGCTACCGTGAAACGGCCTAGTTAGCTACGTGGCGCAGTCACACGCTCACAAAAACTTGACAACCAACTGTAGGAAATAAGGTATGATGTTATAGTTTTGGTGAAGATTGTAAAAACTGGAAGGACGTCGCAGAAATACTGGCGTAGGAAGCCAAGCATTAGCAAACGAAGCTAACAAGAGGTTAGCCTTTATACATGAGTTAGCAAGGTAACTGACTTGTTGGCTACAACATGTAGCAGATATTTTTAACATAATAAAACGGGACAGCGAGTAAAATGTCCCTCACTGCAGTTTACACTATTAACTGGATAAGTTACCTTATTGTTCTTTAGCCAATTAAAGATTTTCCCAACCATGCAGTATATTGAAGTTTAACCTAAAGTTAAAAGTTTAGCATGCAGTGGAGGAAAACTAATGGTTCAAATTGGTGACTTTTACACAATTACAGTGAAAATTAACCTTACAACATTTAAGTATGCCCTTTACTGCATATTTCATAAACCTATCTATTCAACCACCTACTCACCCACTCTCTATTTAAAATCAAAACAAAATTCTAGCAGGTTTTCAATCAATATTAATGTTCAACAAGAGATAACTTGGCTTTCTGTCTTTCATAACTCGAGCCACCTTTGAACAATTTCAACCAGGAATGTGTGTAAGAGGAGAAAAATAATATAGGTATTATAGTATTTCCTTACTTTACTTTACTAAGTATTACTAGTATTTCCTCTGAAATTATAAAAATTTCATACAGCCAAAGATTGGTTAGTACACATGTAGCAAAAAAATACCACTCCCCTGATAACAATATGTCAAATAAACATGTAAGTTTTGGTGCAAAGCACTGGGGCAAAAGTAATTAAAAGCCAGTTATGTTGGCTACTAGGCTACTGTATGTCATTATTTGCCTTCACATTGAATTATTCTTGATATAATGATTACAGTTGTTGGCCTCTGTTGCCCTTCTCCTGGGGCTTAAAAACAAAACAGCGTCAAACTTGCAAATAATGCTATTTAAGAGACACCTCAGTGCAGAACTCCTCTAAACTGCAGTTAAGTAAAATATCCAGCAGAGAGCAGCATACTTCACTTTAAGTCATCATACCCTGTAAATCATACATTTACAAGGAGGTTGGTAAGAGAGGAGAACTTGGGTTGACTTTGACTTGTAACTTAAAGTAACCACATTTTCTGGTAAATATAATTATTGCATTACACTTAAATACAATAGTCTATATTTCCCACAATATAGCATATATATTACTTGTAAAGTGGCGCAAATCCTAAGTGATGAATAAACATCAAGGAAGAACTGTTTCTGATCATTAAAAATGAATGCTCTATAACAAAGAACATGAGAAGTTTCTGTAACAAACCAGTACAATTCTCGGAAACCAATTCTGTAATGATGCATTTTTTGTTTGTGCTTTTAGCTGTACCACTTGCATCCTGGAAGACAACAGTCATCAGAACAGCAGCATTGTAAGTAAAATGTATTTGTTTTAATAAAATATATACATATTTTTTTAAGACTGGCTTTAAAAGCTTATGTGACAACCCGTCTGCTCACTCACTCCACTACAGTGTTTGCGTCCACATTAGCACATTGTCTTCCTTTAATATCTCCCTTAATTGAGTCTGTCTCGTAGTGATGAAATTTGTAACATATAAGCAGTGAAGCGTCTGGTCCTCAGCAAAGGCTCTGTCAGAAACCAGATGTTTTCCAAAGGCTCTGTCCGAGGAAGGAATGTCTTTCATACCCAGAGGAGAGGTGATATCAGGAGTAGTATCAAGGCTTGAAAGAGAATGTGGATGCAATGCCACGATGCTGTGATTTGGGTGGAAATAGCTTTTTAGCAACATATCCGCTTTTCCGCGCTGCATGCAGGTGTTGGTGCTGTAAAGAAAACAGGATCCGTACCATGTTCCGGCATTTCTTCCCCTTGTTTATTACTACACTGTTATTGTGGAACACTGACATGACACCACTTGCAAATTTTGAGTCAAAAAATCGTATTGCACTAAAGCTGTGCCCTATGGCCACTAGGTTGCTATGCTAAAACAGCTGCCAGGGTATCTTGACAATACTTTTCTTGTATTGTCTTAGCTGGTCTTGGTCATTTCTCCCTCAAGTCTGTCCATAGAGCTTAAACTGTGTTTTAAGATGTTGACTGTTGGCTTTAATCTCTCTGATAGAATACCCTCGCATAGACGAGCAGTCCAAGTTGTTATTGTGGGGGAAATGTTCGTTAATCTAGTGTCAAGTCGACACTAAAATTATGTATGTATACTGTTATGAAATACTGCCCATGTTTAACTACCCTCCAAGTGGCAGTTTTATCCAGCTTGTAAACGTTTTAAACTGGGACCTTAGATTAAAAGGATTAAAGATTTTGACCATATAGCCCAGCCCTGATGTGGCCATTGCCTTTGTCATTCTTATTTTATACACTAGGTGACGCTATCACACTGGCCTTTGCTCTTCAGAGCTATAAACTCTCTGATTAAATAATGGATTTAAAAATTTAATTTTTTTTGTATATTGGCTTAGACGCTTATTAAGGAAGCTCATAAATATAACTCCTTAATCTCAGTGAGTTCACCCCTCTTCTGTGAAGCTTGCAAATATTTGTCAACACATTTAAGCATATTATTTTACATTTTTCACTGACATAAATGCAGCAGGACCATACCTTATATTTGCTATCTGTAAAAAAGTCTATAACTTAACTTCCATCTAATGCAAAATATAGAGTGTGTGTGTGTGTGTGTGTGTGTGTGTG
>NC_048423.1:18031379-18040070 GCF_013103735.1 Etheostoma cragini
AGAGAGAGAGAGAGAGACAGAAAGGGGAGAAAGAAGGGGGACATAAGAGAGAGAGAGGGGGGGTAGCAGATACTTGGTAACGCATCACAGCAGGACAGGCAATCGAACCTAAAGGCGCTCAGCCAGCGACGGACACGGACGAGGAAGGTAGGACAATATGATGACATGATCTTCCTGCTATGAGCTGATACACACAAAGCAGGGGTGGTGGGACGACTGCGGCAGAGAATAGCTTTTCACACAAAGGACAATGTTTTTCATTGTGTGCTTTAACATTTCCCTCCTACGGGTAATTGTCGACTTTTACGCTAACAGTTCTCTTACTTTGGCTTATGGTGATGCGTCGTGTCCTGAATGTGCGCAACGAAGAGGACTTGTAGAAGTAGTTAATTAAGTCATGTTTCGATGAGCTGTCTGTCCAATGAGAAGATCGGCTAGGTTTTTTGGCCAATACAATATTAGTCTTTAAGTTTTGTCTTCCGTAATGGTCCATTCCAGCTGTTGCTGTTGTTTCATAACTTGGTATCTTATTAGCGCAGTAAGCAGCCAGGCTACGGGAAGAAGTGTGCATGCCTGCGTAGAGGTGTCCGGTGTACACCGTTATCTCAGGTAGCCCCGGCGACTCAAGAGGTGCCTGCTGGGAAGCGCCGTCGTGCCCACTAATTTATTCATGTGTCACCTGAACGCGGCAGCGACAACGCCAGGTTAAAGGGAAACACCGCTCAATTTGAGGATCTACAACTATTAATCCTGCGGTTTGGGTCAGTATTTTCTCTCCAATAAATCTATCTATCTATCTATCTATCTATCTATCTATCTATCTATCTATCTATCTATCTATCTATCTATCTATCTATCTATCTAGTAACTGTACAGCAGCTACAGTTACATATTTTATAGAATTGCTCTTAAGTCTTCATGCAGGAATTTCTTCATAGACAGCTGGTGCAACAGTGGCATTGCAGATAATGTAAAGCAGCTTTACAGTATGACATTTTACGTCCTGGCTTATACTTATATATAGCCAGTGACAATGTTTTGCTCAGGTGCTTAAATCATGATTTCATGTAAAACAGTTAATTATTTAAAGTGCTAATATCAACAGGCCTGGATGATATTATGTGGATTTGGATGTTTATCCTAACAAGGCAGGTTTACTGTATTTGGACAAACTGTTGGTTGACATAGCAAAAAGCGTTAGTTTATCCAAACCTTTAATGCAAATGCACATAAATACATAGAATATGCATAGAAAATGTTATACCATGACTTTTGTATACAGTATGTTCACCAGTAGTGCAATATATGACATGAGGGACCATTACAGTCTGAATGGTAAGCATACATAAAATATACTCTAGCAGAAATTCACAAATATTTCCCTAATTCTTTTTTATTTTTAAGACTAATATTGCGTTCCAAACTATCAGATTATACAGTGCATATAATAATGGGTTAGGTGGGTTCTACAGAATCAGAGTTGTGACAAAATAACTGATCAAGCTTGTTTCTGACTCTGAGGAAATGCTGTCACTATTCCTACTGAAATATGTTGCATGGCCATTGTGGCCCCAGTAATCCCAGGTTGTCAGTTCAATGTCATCCTCACTACTACTAAATTGTGATCAGCTGCTATTGTCACCTCTGCTACAAAGTATACCATAACGTATTTCATAATGTTAATAGTATATCGTCTCACATTCAAAGAATCTAAAAAAGTTGTATTGTGTATGTGATAAAGTGGAGAGTTGTTCATGATGCACTAAGAGGGGGAGGATGCCCCTTTCTGAGTGTCAGTCACTCACCTTGAATTCATTCAGAATACGAAAAGGGAGAAAAAAAATAAAAGTGAAATGGAGAGTCCATATCTGTCAGAGACCTTGACTGACGGGCTCAAATGAAACCCAATATGAGTGATAGAAGAATGAATTGCAGATACAGTGACTCTACTGGACTATCCCATAAGGTCTCAGACAGGCAGCTGAGCAGGGTGTGAGGATGTGAAGAATGGTGAACCCGAGGAATAGGGATGGAAGAGAATGCATTTTAGGTTTTGGAAAAGTGCTAGGTATTAATATAAAGCATCTCATTTTTTCCCATGGTATTGCTATCATTTTTGTAGCTTAGCCAATCTGTGGAAATTGTGAGAGGAACCATTGGGAACGGTTTGGCATTGATTACCAGCTGTGAAAGCATCTGAATAGTCTATGTACCTGCTCTGGAGCAACTATTGGGCGACGGGGCTCATGAATGGATTTTTTTCCAAGTTTCTTTGCTCACTTTCACATATTCAGGGTTGCAATTGACAGCTTTTTTTTTATTGCAACCAAATTTAAACAGTGGGGTATTTCTTTTGCTGACAGAATAATGCACTGTTGTGGTTTCAGCACAGTGGTCTCAAGGTGACAGCTTTTAACACTAAGCTCACAGACCTTAAATGTCAGTGTTGTGCCTTTTTCAGGCTGCTTTAGGTATATGTCTGTACAACAGTCCTAGTACTTGTGATTATGATCATTGCACGCGTCCGACCTTTTCTCATTTCTAAACCTAGGGCTGAGAAGATGATTTTGCTCAGCCAGTTGTGTTACAGGGGAGCAGACCTGATCATTTGACAATACCTTTTTAGAGAAGATAATTGCTTAAATATATAGTAGTTGGTTGTAAACCCAACTATCTGACTACAGTCATCTTTTTGTAGTCTATTGCTACTAATCCTTGTCTATCCTGTATTTATTCATTATTGTGTACGTGGGAAACCATATTGAGGGAATTTGAAAATGTACATTCTTTGCAGGAAGGATGGAGGCCTTTCCTATCTCACTGTTACAACATTGGGGATTCATATCCAATCTGGTACAAATACCATTTTGTCATGGTCTCCATTGCAAATAAACCATGCAATGTAAAACAAACAAAACTGCAGTTTTACGGCAGCTTTGTTGTGTGACAAATCCTCGACGTTGGCATTTACACATGGCATGCTGCCTGAAGTGGGGCTGAAACAGCACAGAGAGAGGGCGGACAGGGTGGGAGTGGGAGTGGGGGGTGGGAGTGGGGGGTGGGGGTGGTGGGGGGACACTAGGAGGGTGAAATAAAATGGGAGGCAGCAGGCCTAAATGAGGAGAGAGGTGAAGTGTTGAGATGCAAAGGTCATCTGTGCTGGAGAGGAGCTCTAAATGGTGTGTTTTGATCTTTCAACCAGTCAGCTGTTGGCAGGGGAGAATGACTGCGCTCCAACAAAGAGAGAGACAAAAAGAGATGAATAGTCTCTTCAGGCTATCGGCTGCCCTCTGACACAGCTGTCTGTTTATATGTTGTCTGATATACACACAGGCCTCTGCCGGGACAGCTTTGCCGGGCTCATTGCAGTGGATAATGGCCAAGTGCAAAGTAAGCCTGGCATTGAAATTTGGGGAAGAGGCAATCAGTTCACATTATGGAGGCTTTGAATTTGTTTACTGGCGTAATGTTTGAGCGAGGAAGATGAAAAATTGCAGACTAGTGGAAAGATGAGGCTAAAAGACATTGAGATCATTAGTACTTGATAACTAAAACGAGGAAAACACATGAACAATGCATCTCATTGTCTTATAAAAGCTGTTAAAGCAACACTAGAGAACTTTTCCCACTTCGGTCCCCCTACAGGTTGGACGTGGAATTGTCCATTACATTACATTGTCTAGTTCATGCAAACTACAGATCCGCTACCAGATCTGGCAAACTTGCATAATGTAATGTAATGGACAATTCCACGTCCAACCTGTAGGGGGACCGAAGCGGGAAAAGTTTTCTAGAGTAAACTGAAAACATTGTGATTCATTGGAATAAAAGTAGAGCAGAAGACAAAGGGGCTTGACAGCGCATTGATCTGTGCTTTTTTTATCTGTGGATGGATGAGAGGAAACAGTCATGGAGTGTATCATTATGTTCTCACTACAATTTGTCCACAAAAGCACTAAAAGTCTAAAATCAAAGCTAAAATTATGTCAGTCTGCACTCAGGCAAAAAGGAGGTAGCAGCAGAAGACATGGTTGCTTGCATGCTACACATCTTTTGTAGCAGGTTTCTTTGGTTTTTGAAGTTCATATCTTCTGAGTCATGTTAGTTGTCTTATTTTTTTCCATTTACGTTATTTCTGTACACTATTTTATGATTTAGTTTTAATTTTAATATAGCTGATTATGTAGAATTATCATTATTATTACAAATTCTTTTGTAATAAATCCATCAAGGCAGCTTAACTGCTTCGTCATAATCTTGAAATTGAGCGGGACAAAAGGCAGAATGGAGGATCCCAGTGATCATTGTTGTCTGTACATGTATGACAACATACAATGTATGGATGAGATATATATGTTACGAACTGTTCTCATGTCAATGGGGAGCTCATTTCACCAATGGGGAGCTCATTCCACCAATGGGGAGCCAGGACAGCAAATGGGAAATGGAAATGACTTTTTTGAGCGATAGCCAGGCGTGGGATGTATGGTTTAACCATGTGAGCATGGTAGGCAAGTAGTGTCTCTTATAGGTAGCCAGTGCAGGGTGTGGAGGAACCGGGCTGCTGCAGAGGTCAGATGGCCCTTACAGGCACACCAGCCAGGACCAGAACCTGTGCCACCACCTAGCTGAGGAAAGGACTGTCAAATCAAAGCAGACCCTGAGATATAAAATTGAGATCTATTAGTCCACAGTTCACAACTCTTAAGAAATGCAATACAGACAACAATAAATAAATAAGAATTTGAACATTTATCTTTTGCATTTTTGTTTTCTAAAATACTGCAATCATTTGAACCAATACGATGAGCATGAATTGGTGTTTTTATTATGCAATTATGTACTTCAGTGAATATTACAATATACTCCACTGATATTAAGACAGTTCTGTAATGATTAGCACATACATCTTGTATGTATTGGTCTTTGGATGTGGAGAACATCAGCTATGGATGGCGCAAATTACTTTAGGGCCTAGTCTGATGCTGCAGTACATTATGACGTCTTTTTAAAGACCTTTTTGTATTGTAAGTATTGACTCATTTATTGGTTTAATGTATGCTGTCCCTCTTTTACCATGTCACCTGAGCAGTATTCACTGACTCTGCAGTAGAGTACAGTAGCTGCCTTTACAAGATAAAGTGTCATCAATATGTTACCCTCATCATTGCACAAACAGTGTTCATTCAGTTTTTGCAGACACAGCTCCGCAGCATCCACTTCACAAATGCAGTAGACTGTCTGACCCAGCTGTGTCTCAGTGTGTGGCACCGGAGGAGGCTTCTCCCCTACTATTTACTCAAGAGAACTCTAATCAGCCCCCACCCCTCCCTCAGGCCCCATGTCACACACAGACACACACAGACACACACAGACACACACAGACACACACACACACACACTGGTGTTGGTCAACACAGGACAGGGTGTGTATGAATTGTCCCTGCTCAAGTGTTTTATGTCAGTGTGCTGTAACGTGGTGCCTTGCAGCGCTCCTTTCTGTTCTGGTCATTACCATCTCCCTACATCCTGTGTAAGCTGCCTCCATATCTACCACAGAGTTTAGCTTTACTGTCAGCCCATACATGATCACAGCAGTAGCACACAGCGTCTCCAACTACCTGTCACTGTTGTTTGCCTAGCAGGGATTTGGTGATAATTTAATTGAGAGGAGGGTCCAGTCAAGTCAATTCTGTGTGTGTAAATATATATATATATATATATATATATATATTAGGGCTGGGCAAGTTAACGCGTTATTATCGCGTTAACTCATTAATTAATTAACGCCGACAATTTTTTTATTGCGCGTTAACGCAGTTTTTATTATTTCTTTATTATTGTAAAAGTTTGTTGCTCACAGGCTTTGTAAATACTGCAAAGTTGAATTTTCTTATGACCGGAGTACTTCCAGTCTGAAATATCACCGTGACAGTTGCTACCAGCAAATCATTCAACGACACACACAGTGGCGCGAGGCTTCGGCAGACTACGTTGGATGCAGCGTGTGGGTAAGTGGAGATAAGCAAAGGCAAGAGACGCTAACAAATACCATAGCAACGTGGATAGCTACACGATGCAGGCCCATTAGAGGACATCGGTCTGAGAATCGCAACGACGACGGCAGGTATGAGATTCCCTCAAGACACCATCACAAGAAAAATACAGGAGTTGTTTGAAAAGGAGAGGACTGCAAAAGCGACCACGCTACAACATGTACGCGCGGGACACTTGATTGAAGTTGCACAGCAGTGGAATGTGTCAAATAAAGTCCCCGCAGTTAGCTCAGATAGTACGAATAGATACGAAATCTGATCGCTGCTGCGAGCCTTCTGCCTTCTGATCATGTCCCCTGCTTTGCGCATGGTGTCCAGCGTTCTGTCACAGTGTCTCTGCTTTACAGCGCGTTAGACAGTGTCCCTCAGTGTCTCTGCCTAACAGCGTGTTTGACAGTGTCCTTGCGAAGTGCAGAAAAGTTGTGGGGCTCTAAACCCAGTCCAGCAAGGCTGCAGAGTTAGATCAACAACAGAACAACGTGGACATGAGAAGGAGTCGCTTATGCCAGACGTTCCAACCAGATGGAATTCAACTCTGGACATGATAAATACATTGTTTAGGTTGAGATGTACACTAAATATTTTATTTAATTGCTACTTCATAAAGAAAATGCTGGTAAGTTTTTGCAGAACACATTTAACGGCACTTTTGTTCATATGGCAGAACATCTAAAAAAAATTGCACTATATACAATACTTTTGAATTAATTATTTAATTTTGCGATTAATTGCGATTAATCAGAGAAATTATCGCAAAAAAATGTAATCGCTGCCCAGCTCTAATATATATAAAAATATATTTACCAATATCACAAATCTCAAACTTCTCAAGGAGCAAGGAGCTTCAAGGAGCTTTACGATCTGTTCAGAATATGACCCTCTATCCTTAAAGAACCCCCCTCCCCCCCTTGAACACAAACATGCAATAGATGTTTCGTGTACAGTGTAGTCCAACTGATTTCTGAAGAAGCCAATCAGCAGGGACCTGCTGAAGCGTTTCATGTCATGTTTCACAATTGATCAACATCTGACTTATTTAATGATTTTACGTAGATTTGTACAGATGGAGAAAAACTCATGGATCATATGGAGCCTTCTGTCTGAAAAGGTTAGTCCAAATAAAATGTGCTAACCGCTATGGTTGCAGGATTTGTGCGTCATTGTCTAGTAGGAGATATAATTGTTTACCTGTAATTTGTTGAGAAAGTGGAACATCAGCATTTTCATAGATGACCCGACCAAAGTGAACAGTTTACTCAGCATCAATGTGCTGTGTCAGTTTGATTATCATTTCTACTTAGAAAGCACTACATGCTCTGTAGTCCAAATGCCATCCCATTTAAATTGAGCTCTTGTCATGTGAGTGAAGTTTGCTGAGTAAGGTTTTCAGAAACTCATGTCATGTGTTGGAGATGAAGAGATCAGGAGGGCGGGAAGGAATACATTACTCAGCTCATCAGAGCATGGCCTCCCCTCCCTCCTCCCTGATAAAGCCAAATGTCTACTAATCTGTCTGTGATCACTGTGCTAATGAGTGATGGCTTTTTCATGAGGGCCGAGGGCGGGCAGAAATCTGCCATTGATTTGCTACAATAATCTTGGCTGAATTTGGCTGCTGGCTCAGGCCCACCACTCCCTCTGAGAAGGGTGCCTTTTGAGGTTAAGGCAAGTCAGACACAATTGCCATGTAATCAATAATATTGAGTACTGTGAGCCAGGAGATACAGCCATGTGGGCAGGCAAGCCCTTCTAAGGAGAACACAGTGGGTCCAGATATTTATCTACAGTAATCACACATTACTGTCACATAAGCTATAGGACCACAATTCATTTAATACACTTGGATCTCAGCCATCCTAGGCTTTGCCCAGTCGGAGCTGTATGTGTTCCTAATAATCATTTCTAGGCTATTAAATAGCTTGCCCTTTAAATCTGGATTCACGGCAGGATCTTGGGCATGTGGGACAAGTACAAGTGTAAACATTGAACTTGATTTAATGGACTCAAAATAGTCTGAGATTTTAAAGGCCTGATGCAAAACTGTGAAACTAATGATTAAGTAATCACAGGTGAATAATAACTCTTGCAACAAAAAAGCCTTGAAGGCAGTCTTAGGCTATCCTACCATTTTTAAGGAATATATATATATACTTTTTATTTCCCTTTAGTAACATGAAAATAGCCATCTTTGATCCACACTTAACATGACAAAACAACAAATACACAACCCACAGAAGACATGCATTTTTGTTGATATTTGACATCAGGACAGAGGAGATATAATTATCTGCCAAAGCCTAGCACAAAGAGAAACCGTTTGACATGACTACAGCATACGTATACATGTGGACAAGCCTAGCCAAGTGAATTAAAAGAAGAGACACAAGTCAATGTAGATTAGACCAAAAAGAGAGAACTGAAAGGGAGACATGCCTACAAGAGAGTAAAAATAAAAGGAATACAGACAGAAAGAGAGACGGGTACAAGATGTTGTCGTGAGCAGAAGATGAGCAGTGATTCTGACAGAGTGACGGAGGTGGTGAAGAAAGGAAGGATTGATAGATGATGACAGTATAGCCAATGAAGCGGTAGAGTGCTGCAGAAAGGCCCTGCTTGCATTGAAGACCACATCACG
>NC_048423.1:18040170-18052175 GCF_013103735.1 Etheostoma cragini
CCCCATGCGTAACTGACTGACTGCCCCATGCTTAACTGACTGATTGCCGCATGCTTAACTGACTGACTGCCCCATGTGTAACTGACTGTGCTTGATGCCTTTCCTGTCTTTTATCTGAATGTCAGATGTTGAACCTGCCATCCCCCCGAAATAGATTTGACAGATTGTTTTAATAATGAGCTAAAAGTGTTTTATGTTTATTGATGCTACTAAAGTTTGTTTACATCAGGGAAGTTTCATTTGAGCAGTACATAAAATGCTTCTATATAATGTCTTCGATTATCTCCTCCTAACATTTATGTGGAGAATATTATGGCAAATTTGCTGCAGTTTTAAGTATCTTTCCCAGAAAGTCTATTATCAATGAATTTGTTGTAAGTTTTTTTTTTTTTTTTTTTTTTTTTTTAAGTCATTTTAAGTATGGATGCCAGGGACAAGTCCAGTGTTCTCCGGGTGCTAATCAAGGTTGGATTACCACCTTCCCGGTCTCCCTCCACCACATTGTTACTGAAGGGACTGCAGTGGTACGACTGATGTGCCCCATAAACTACACATTGTATGGTCACACAGTAGCCTGAGTCAGCCATGTAAAAATATGTAAATTGTATTCCAAGTGGTACTAAAACATAACAATAGGACAATTAGGAATATGTTCAACTAAAGTGTAACAACATATTGGCATGTCAGGCATTTAGAGGGTCCGATCTCCCAAGTCACAAAAACCTATTCTTCCCACATAGCCCTCAGCGTATCTAACCATGCAGATAGTTTCAGTTTGATTTTCAGAGCTAAAGACATACAGTACAACAGGCTCTCTTCAGCGGGGATTCCTGCCAACAAGACAACTGGGTTAAATGGAACTTTGTTTGTGGTGCTCAAAATATTGACATTTAGAAAAATCTCTTTTCAAAACAGTGTCCTGTTTACTCTAGATAATCCTATTTTTTTAACCTTTATGCAAAAATACATTTCCAATACAAAACAGTTGACCAAGAGTCAGGTCAAGTACCGGAAAGAGTTGTTTGGGTGTACATTTTCGATCTATTGCGCAACACAAATTGAATTCAGTTTCCCTCAATTTTATTTGCAGCAGATATCTCAAAACCTGGACACAGCTAAATGAATCTGCATGGTAAAATACCCAGGGGTAAATTGGGAAATTGTTGTTTATTTGGGTGAACTGACCGTTAAAGTTAGGTAAACACTTTTGTGTCTCTCCCCCAAAAAAACAACTCGTCAGCAGGTTTAAAATTAACTATGTTATTTACAAGTGAGCAGAATGACAGGGATCAAAAGAGAGACTATTAACACAATAAATGAACCTGGTGCAACTTAAAGGGATACTTCACCAATTAGCATTAAGCTTTGTATCAGTAGATAGATTTTTGAGTGACTCTGCTTCCCTCCCTCATGTCCCCCTGAGACTAGATATCTCTGTATTGTGGGTCTGGAAAAAAGCCTCTGATGCCGAAAAAAGGAGCAGAGAAAGCCATGCAGGTTGCATTTTGAAAGTGAAATGCAATAATGCTGAGGAAACAAGAATCCAAATGAAAACAAATGTGCCTATTCAAACTGGCATACAAGCACCGCTAATATAAGTGCACACACACAGATGTATAATATATACAGTATATATATAGACACAAAAAGCAATGTGAACCTATTCTGTACCTTGCGTCTCTTTTTCACTCACCTGTACATTCCAGCTGCTTTGTCTGAATTGATTCCACCTCATACTGTGTATCTCTGACAGCCCCACAGCGACAAGACGGCAAGCAGCAACACTGTATTTTTTGCATATCACGCTGGTTTCTGTAGTTTATTTAGCTTTCTTTTTGTACTTAAGTGGCGCCGTCTCTGAACATGAGTTTTACCATGAGCAGAAACACAGTGGGCTTTGGGGAGAAGGAGAATTTAGAATGATAGCCCTTCAAAAGGAAATTGTCTCTGAACGAGTTTGCTGAACAGTGAGGCCTTGCTGGGACAAGTGATGACATTGCAAAGTGAGGGAAGAAATGAGATGAGGGGAGGAGGGGCACAGGAAGCCTCACGCAACAGAAGACCAATATATGATTTTGAACGTGTCGCCTCGGAGTGTTTACCTTTTTATCAGTATGTCTAAGTTTAAGATACAGACAGTCACTGATAAAGCTGGAATATTAAAGACATGTCTTTGCTGCTCTTGTTCCAGCAACATTGACGGGAAAAACCTCAAATTAATCAGCCTGAGCCTGACCATGAATACACTAACAATCTTAATAGTTCTTGTCACATGTTGCGTTCCATTATTTCTTATCAGTTTTACCCTTACAAGTGGTTCGGTACAGCGGCGCCATCCACACCTTTAGAATGTAATGTAAACCCTTGGTTTTTGTTTTCGCTGCTCAAGACTTTTGTTTTTGTCGATGCAACGTCGGGATCATGGTTAATAAAACAGTGTGTACTGTAATTGAGCCATGCTGTGAATTTGCCTTCATCAACACCCCACCCCCTCAGGCAGTCACAAACACACACAGAAATGAAACACCTGCTGGAAGCATGTTGTGCACCAAATCTTTTTTCTGTCCCCTAATTTCACTGATCGCATCGCTCCTACTCACCTACACGTTAATCACCTAACATAAAGGAGCTGAAATATCTCTGGGCATTGTGCGGCTAGACTCAGAATGCAATGTGGATAATCAGCTAACCAAACAATTGTGTGACTGTACAGTAATCTGTGTTTGTGTGTGCTCCATCAGGTGCAGGTGATGTCCTGGAGTGTGGGTCTAGGCGGCAGAATGACATTTGCCAATTTCCTCCTTCCCTTTCTCATTTTCCACTCTTTCTGTGAAGGTGAGTCCTCTTTGACTTTTGTGTTAATTCATAATGATGCTGCATCATTTATACAATGACCATACACTCCTGGTACCGTGCATTGCTATCAATGCACCAGGGTAGCTTCTCTGTGGCAAAAACCAGAGAACAATTGTTTTACCCAACAGCAGTTTTATGAATACGTGCAACGGTGTGAATTTGAAGATGAATAATTGAAGGAGTGTGTTCAGTCAGCCAAACTTTCCTGATCAAGGGTTTAAAAATATCACTGTGGCATCAACATTTAATAACTATAAATCTACCTTTTTGTTGGTCAAATAGAGGATTATATTATAAGTATGGTTTTTATTATGTCTTTATCAGTGACTTGGTAAAATATAAATATTTCAGGCTACAGTAAGAGAAGTTTTTTTTTTCTTTCTTTATTTTACAAAATCTCTTGTTACTTCTTCCTCTGTTCCCGATTATTAACTGCCTGAAAGGATTTTTTCACACATGATATTCCCCTACCTTTTCTTGACTTGTACACTTTTTCCTTTCAGCCATGTACATAGTCTATTTATTTTTTCACATTTTATCATTGCATTTCTCACTCTTCACACACACACACACACACACACACACACACACCTTGTGTGTCTTGCACAATGACTCATGTTATTGTTCAGCCTAAGAACTACGTCCTTGCTGAGCGTGTCTTTGTGAGGGCAGCAGAGAGACACCAATATACAGAGAGCTCCTATGTTGGGAGAGACCTGGTAATTGTGTGACAGTGACAGGCAGGAGACATCTCCAATCACACACAGCGCTGAAGCAGCGGAGAAAGTTATTAAGTGAATGCCACAACCTCTTTCCATCAAGCACAAGTTAATCAAGTCTTTTTTTTATACCTCTGGAGTCCTCACCTCCCACCTTGTCTTTGCTTTTGATGTTTTCCGCCTTCTTCCTGTCCCTTGCTTTCACTATCTAACCAATTGGCATACTGACTCTGTACTCCTCCTTGAGCTTTACCTCCCTGATCCAACAAATTGGATTGATGATCATGGCTGTGATTACGTAGAGGCTGTGATCTCTCTGCATTCTTCCATCCAAGCCTGAGTAAATACCCGGCAGGTATGGACGGGAGCTTGTTAACCCTCCTCGCCACCCTCTATCCAGTGAAGCATGCTCGCGTGTTCTTGGCATCCACTTCCATACAGGCGAGCACATGACTGCATGAAAATCTCTCATTTTCAAAGCACTGATTCACTCTATCAAGCGCTCTCACTTCAAAACAGACTGGCCTCCCCTTCTCTAGCTTCAGTGTCTCTGTGGTCTGCCACACAGCTCTGCTGATCTAAGGCCATCAGCTTTGTTCCCTGATCTTCCCAACAAAACAGCTTGTGTCACAAGGCCCAAACACAGCATACTATTAACCCTTAAACAGGCCCTAAAAGTGTGCTCTTGTAATGGAAGACTGTTTCCTCCAATACAGAGAAATCAATGTGAGGCAAATGTAATTTTTGCCTGAATGTACTATGTACTAGTGCTGACTCAGAATTTTTGTTAGTTGCACCAGATTTGGCAGAATACACATATTCAGCAATTCATTTCTTTTTTACCCCTTTAGACTGTCACACAGTGCTTTACTGAACTACCAGACTTTTGAACGGGATTTTGCAGAAACGTTCAGGTTGACCGCGATGTTCACGTAACATAGTAACCAAGCCAATTCAGCCCTTTGAGCTAATACGTGCTAACTACGCTAACGACGGATCGGAAATGCGCAACAACATTTTTTGCCACGATAGAAATTAAACAAAATCCAGAGACTACATCTTAAGTTTGTGTGAGCTGTAAATTCACCACTTTGAAGCAGAAGGCAGAAGAAAAGAAGATAAGTTCTCGGAGCGTGGCCAGGCATAGCCTCTCTTCCTCCGAGCAGCTGCCTCCCTCTCACTGTCCTTAGGTGTGGGTCCACAGCTGCCTGTATCTGTTGCACACATCTTTACGATGAGGACGGGAGGACATTACGTAATGGAATGATTTTACCACATGGAGCATCGTGAGAGCAAGGAGCTCTGATCTAGGATGCTTAATGTCCCCAGAAGTACACAGAAACTGACCTGCTCAACTTGAAAAATCTGTCAGCTGAGTGGTCTCCCCTGATTGTTTGAACCTTTGACTTTCATGGGACAGCCCTACTATGTATTGTACATAGTTGTTATTATTTGAAAATGCTACACAAACATATCCAAGTAATGAGTGCTCAAGCTTTTTGATTTTGAAGTTGATTTTATCCCTTTGATCACAGCACTCAGATACAGTACATTTTATTGACCGTGTTGTTGAATTGTTTTCATGGAACCTAGAGGCAACAATGATCATGTAAGCGTTTTATTCAAGTTTAAGCATGAAAATAATGACCAAAACTGACTGTATTATAATGCTGTGTGTAATTGATGTTCTCTGTTTTCACTGTTTTATATTGGCTGCTAAGTGCTTTTAAAAATGTGGTTAACCTGTAAAACCTTTTTATTTTATAATTTTTTTTTTGTTTTTGTTTTTGAGAAATAAGAGTCTGTGAGAGATGGTTAGTGTTCCGTAGCTGAGTTTGACCAGAATATAACTGCACAGGGGCTTGTTGTTCACAGCCAAGTTTATGTCCCTCTGCCGAGTGACTGATGTGCTGCAGAGGCATATCTGACATACAGTAGACAGTCGATACTCATACAGCAGCAAACAGATGAAAACAGCCAAACATCTAAAATGGGTAGAAGACATAATAAAGAATTGGAAGAAGATAAACAATCACAGAATAGAACAGTAAAAGAAACCTGCTGACTTGCCATAAAAGGCTGCTGTACAAAAACCATAATCCTAGGCGATCCAAGGATTGGTGGAGAACTTTTTCAAAAATCCCCATCACCACCACCTGATGTGAGTAGATGTATATTGGTCAGGCAGCTCGGCTTGATCCTATTATCTTACTACTCGTGTTAATGGTTCTTCCCATGTGTCCATTTTACATTTAGGCTTCCAAACTAACAGATTAAAAAGAACGTAAGGTTGGATTTTTATAAAGGATTTGCAGAATAGAACAGTCGGCTGCTTCATGTATTCAGCCAGTTTGCTAAGACAAAGTTAAAGCCAATGACCCATTTACATTACAATACCTGTAATATATTCAGAGTTGCACAGGCTTGGACAGCTGACAGTAGTGGATTTAAAGAGTTGCCTGTTTTACCGAAAGGCCAAAACCAATAGTACCAAGCAGGGAAATGTACTAAGGGACGTTAGCTACTCTGTGCAAGACTCATCTAGCCTACATCTCCTGATCAGATCTACAGCTCTCGTTCACTTTGATTTACTAAAGGGGCCGGGTGTGTATCTGTGATAAAAATATTTAGGAGGAAGCACTGCTGTGCATTCTGAGATGAGATTGGAGGGCTGAAAGTAAGCTGGGGGATGCATTATCTGTGGTTACTCGAATGCTGACATTTTATCCTTCGAAAACTTCAGAACTCTTTTTTCTTTCTTTTGATTATCAGTTCCCCAGATGACTTTATGTACATACACACAATGAATACATTTGCTCGAGCCCACTTGTGGAGGGGAGGGTCTCTTTTTGGGAAGCAGCGCGAAAACAATCAGTATGAATTAAACAGTGAAACAAGAGTTTGTTCACTGGCATCAGCATCAGAGCATTTGCACCTATTCTTGTTAAAGATCACTTGACAAATGTTGAGTATTCGGCTGTACTGTGTGATTTCAAATAAACTGCTGTTGCTGCTTCTGGCAGAAAAGCAAGAACAACATTTATAAAAAAACAACTTTCAGTCTAGTAGTAGTTTTAGAAGGCTTATAGGCTTTTGGCTATAGACTAGACTGCAGTTGTTCCTGATCTGTGGAAGAATTCGGACATTATTCCAGTACCTAAAATGGAGATTATATATAAATGGAAATCTAACAGTTTATCACTTTAGCAACATCATGAAAAGCCTAATCTCAAAACAAAGTTTTTAGACATAATTTGATTTACCATTATGCCTTCTGTCTTTCTCACAGGCTCCAACCAGCCACCACGCTTCCTGAACTACTTCTTCTCGACCTACCTTCTCATCTATGAAGATATGCCCGTCGGTGAGTCTCTGTGGAGTGTCAGCATGTTGTGTTTGATACATTGTCTAAAGAAAGTACAGTACAGCTGTGTTTTGCTGGATTGCTGTCTCAACTCTCCTGCACAGAAAGGGTCTGTCCTTGTGTTCCTTGAATATAAACTGAGAAAGTAAGATCAGGACGGGTGTTTGTGTTTCTACTTGTGTAGTGTGTTTGTCTGTGGGATGAGAAGGGAACTTCAGAGCCTAGTTGTCTGAGTGATTCTCCACAATATACAGCTAGAACAAAAGAAACCTGGGATGCTTTGGGTATATTTCCCATGCTAGTGTTGATATCTCCATGTTTTTTGTATAAGCTTGCTTATACAGTGGATATAAAAAGTCTACACAACCCTGTTAAAATGCCAGGTTTTTGTGATGAAAAGAATTTGACAAAGATAAAACATCTCAGAACCTTTTCCACTTTTAATGTGACCTATAATGTGAACAATTCAATTGCAAAACAAACAGACATCTTTGAGGTTGAAAACTAAAAACTAAAAACATTACAAAAACCTGGTTGCATAAGTGTGCACACCCGCTTATAACTGGGGATGTGGCTGTGTTGAGAAATAACCAATCACATTCAAACTCATGTTAAATGGAAGTCATTACAGATTGATTAATCACAAATAAAGTTCAGCTGTTCCAGTAGGATTTTCCTGACATTTTCTTACTTGCATCTCAGAGCAAAAGCCATGGTCCACAGAGAGCTTCCAAACCATCAGAGGGATCTCATTGTCAAAAGGTAGCAGTCAGGGGAAAGGTACAAAAGATTTTCCAAAGCACTAAATATACCATGGAACACAGGGAAGACAGTCATCATCAAGTGGAGAAAATATGGCACAACAGAGATATTACCAAGAACTGGATGTCCCTCCAAAATTTATGAAGACTAGAAGAAAACTGCTCAGGGAGGCTTTAAAGAAGCCTACAGCAACATTAAAGGAGCTGCAGGAATTTCTGGCAAGTACTGGCTATGTGCTACATGTGACAACCATCTCCCCATCTCCTCTTCATATGAATGGGCTTTGGAGTGGGGTGGCAAGACAGAAGCCTTTTCTTACAAGGAAAAACATCCAAGCCCGACTGAAGTCTGCAAAAACAAACATCAAGTCTCCCAAAAGCATGTGGGAAAATGTGTTCTGGTCTGATGAAACCAACGTTGAATCTTTTGGCCATAATTCCAAAAGATATGTTTAACGCAAAAACAACACTTCACACCATACCCAAAGTGAAGCATGGTGGTGGCAGCATCATGCTTTGGGGATCTTTTTCTCCAGCTGGAACCGGGGCCTTAGTCAGGGTGGAGGAATTATGAACAGTTCCAAATAGCAGGCAGTTTTGGCACAAAACCTTCTGGCTTCCACTAGGAAGCTGAAGATGAAGAGAAAGTTCACCTTTCAGCATGACAACAACCCGAAGCACACATCCAAATCCACAAAAGCATGGCTTCACCAAAAGAAGATTAACGTTTTGGAATGGCCCAGCCAGAGCCCAGACCTGAATCCAGTTGAACATCTGTGGGGTGATCTTAAGAGGGCTGTGCACAGGAGATGTCCTCGCAGTATGACAGATTGGAGCACTTTTGCATAGAAGAGGGCAAATATTGCCTCGACAAGCTGTGCCATGCTAATAGACTCTTACCCAAAAAGACTGAGTGCTGTAATACAATTAAAAGGTGCTTCAACAAAGTATTAGTTTAAGGGTGTGCACACTTATGCAACCACGTTATTGTAAGTTTTTATTTTTTATTTTGCCCCTTAAAGTTTTCAGTTTGTTTTTCAATTCAATCGTTCATGTAATAGGTCACATTAAAGATGGAAAACGTTCTGGCATGATTTATCTTCGTCTCATTTTAACAGGGGTGTGTAGACTTTTTATATCTACTGCATGTTGTGTCCCGACGCTGTCGGGGACAGCCGTATGGGTTACGGTATAAACACCAGACACGGTTGAGTCCATTTTCTCCTGGATCTATTATTCCCTCCTTTATTTTTGTCATTTCTGTTGGTTGCAGTGATTGACAGGGCAATTTGAAGTCTGGCTTTTCATCATCTGTGAGGGTGTCACTGGCTAGGAATTAAAATCCTTTATATTGGATTGATTTTCTAGAAGTTTTATTTATTTTTTTATCACATGACCTTTACACTCTGCCAGTCTGTCAGCACTACTAGTCTGAGTCATAGTGTTCACTTTTGTGTCTACACCCTCAGAGTTGCTTGTCTCAGGCCCAGACAACCTATAACGTTTCCCTTTTTGTCACATTTTTCTTGGGGCCATGAAGTTTTAAATACACCACCACACCTCTATCATTAACACTGTCACTATCACCTTTAGCATCATCTCCGTCATCACCCTCATCCCCATCATCATCGTAGTTGTGTGTTTTGTACTGCATCCAAGGAAGATTACAGAGACCCACTGAGTCTACAGTAAATCATCATCATCATGACCCCAAACATCATTGCCCTCATAGTTGCCTGATTAGGCAACTTTGTCCAACAGTACTTAGCCGTTTCTGGCACAGGGCCATCTCTTCATTCAGTCAGCTTGTGTTCTACCCAGTGAAGGGCATGGATGTGTTGGTGGGTGGCGTTGCTAATTTCCCTAACCACTCTGTGCAGGTTGCCCTCTGGCCATGAATCATTGTGTCCTCTTCTCAGGCAGCTGGGCTTCGGTCCAGCAACACCTTCCCCTGGTCCAGAGAGCTGTCAGTCATGCCCATGGCTCGGCCTGTGATGGCTTCTTCAGTGGTGTGATTATGAGGGCGGGCTGACTGATCGGACAGTGACAATTTGTCAAGATTATTGTTTATTAGCTCAGCAGATGTCCTCGTCTAGGAGGCCCTGTCCTCTTCTAGGAGGCCCTCCAATTCATGAACACATGAACACACGGGCACACACAAGCCACAATGTTTGGGTTTGTGTGTGTGTGTGTTAGAGGAATAGAGGATGTGACGTTTTCTCACAAAAACTCAAGATTACTTATCATCCTGCACACTGGTGTGGACTGGCAGCAATTTCAATGCTGACATTGCTCTTACTCTTGATTTGAATAAAGGGTAGCTTGAGAATACATATTTTCTCATCTCAAGGTTCAGTGCAACGATTGTACAAGGAGTAAATAATTCTTAAGCTGTTTATCCAGAGCACAATAGCCATCCATTCAGAGCACAATGGAGGCGGTTTAATCATGTTCAGAACTTTATGCATTCCTCTGTACTTCATTAGGCCATAATTTTACCACAAATGAGATACCTGCCAAACTGCATGACTAGGGCACAGAGATCAAGTTTCCATAGCCACTCTAATTGGTCACACTCAGTTACCATGGAGGTTGTTGGGCTTAGTCTTGTTGTGTGAAGTGATACCCAGAGGCAGTCTGTGTGACAACCAATTGAGTGACACATGCACAATAAGAGCATTTATACTGTATTATGGAGGTAAGCAATGCAGACCTCCTGAAGTTTAAACTAGTCTGCACACATGTGTGCATACCCCCAACACTACATGGCCTTGTCTAGGCAGCAGATCAGTGACTTAAGCTCAAGGCCTCCGAGCCAGTTGCCTCAGGTCTGTGGGGCAGACCGGCGCCCATGACTATTTATCAGAGATGAGGGAACACATCCAAACACCATGGATATTTGATCTAAGACTACACTGCTCCTCTCCCCCTCTCACCATCAAGGGGTTTGGTTCAGGAACCGGCATAAAAATGCTACTGCAGACAGATGTGTGTTGCCGGACCATGCGTTACACAATGGGAGAAAGCCCTCACTCTGTGTGAACTCACAACTCTGACATATATGCTGTTCTTTACCACTGAGCCCGGAACAGTTTTCATTGTCTTTCTTGCAGGCAAACAACACCCTTAGTTTGTTACATGGACTTGAACCCTAAAGGAATATTTAGTCCCCACTCATAAGAATGATGCCTGTGATGCGTGATTAGGCTACATTAGTGGTCTGCTGTACACTGCAGTGGTAAAATACCTAAGATCATTTATTTTATTATTGACAAGAAGAATATGTCATGGTTTTTAGAACAAAATTCTCACCCTAATCGTGTTCATTCTCTGCATGTCTGTGTATGCATGCGTGTATGTCCATTTAGTACGAGGATGCATGCATATGTTATGTTTGACGCTTTTTTCGTCACATCCAGAGAGTGGGATCATTCACTCTTGGGGGGGGGGGGGGGGGGGGGGGGGGGGGGGGGGGGAGCTAAACGGAGGAGCTGATGTTTAAATGCAGTGGCAGATAACAGTGCGTTGTGTCAGGAAATAGGATGTGTAATTAGACTAAGAGAACACTTTGATTAAACGCTCTCATCTCCTAATCCACTTTGCCCTGATTCGGCAGATTAACCTCCCTACTGAGTAATTAACTTGTGGAAAGAACACAAGACATTCAAATAAAAACTTCCACACTCTACTGGGATCGTTTGTGTATGTCTTGTAGTTTGAGCCAATCTAGCATCAGGCCTCGCTGTCTGGTTACATGTATTTACATTAAGTTTAGCGAAGGCTAACGATAATCAGACGCAGTTAAAACAAAATATCCACCTTCTCTCTGAACTGCTTCCCTCTCCTTTTTCTCACTCGTTCGCCTCTGCTCCCTCTCATTCTTCTACACTACTGCCACAGTAAATACCTTGCACTTTTAATTAGCTCTGTGGCATTCCTTATTCAATAATAATTAAGGAGAAGGAAATAGCCCCAAGGAACGACTTATTAAAGCCTTCCCCTAAACGTGTTGATAATGTCTGTGGACTCTCTCCCCAGCCAATTCCTCCTGTCAGCTGCCTAGCACACTCTACATTAACTATGGCTTCTTCCGGACACACTCTTTCACGTGCGTGTGTGTGTACAAAGCAGTATTCATCACCATTGCTAGCTATTGTATGATTAATGATGTTAATGATATATTATTTAACACATTCAACACAATCAACACACAGTCATCCCATGTCTAAATACACTCACCGGCCACTTTATTAGGTACACCTGTCCCACTGCTCGTTAACACTTAATTTCTAAGCAGCCAATCAC
>NC_048423.1:18052275-18076115 GCF_013103735.1 Etheostoma cragini
GCAGTTCTGAAGGCAAAAGGGGGTCCAACCCGTTACTAGCATGGGGTACCTAATAAAGTGGCCGGTGAGTGTATGTCACTGCTTTATGGATTAACGCATACATGTTTAAGTGTAATGACTATGTGTACAAATTGCTATCTTTTGTTAAAGCTTATTTGGAAGATAAGTCCAGAGTCTGTTGCTTTATAAAAGTAGAAATTTAGAGTGAACCTTAACATTTCATGTGTTAGGATTTCCCATGTCTTTATTAATTTGATATTAGACACAATAATACGTAAGATACATTGGAACATAATATGCTTTATGTATTGGGCCAGGAACTATCAATATTTCTACACTAGTGAAAAACATTTTGGGAGCCAAGACTGTTTTTAATGTAATGTTAAAGACTACAAGACAAACATTAATGCTGCTTTGAGGCTTTTCTCATGCTCATGAGTTTTTTTGCGTTTAGTATTGGGAAATACACATTTGACTCCCTGTTAGTAATCCTTGGCTCCGTTTTGCTGCTGATCAAATGATTGGCCAGACAATAACCAACGGTCTCCTTACCAGGCTGCCTCTCCCGGTGCAAATCACTGACCGACCAGCTGATTCACACACAACTGTGGAGGAGACCTAAGCATGTGCAGACTCGTGGATCTGTATTTGGCTGTGGTCTGCTTCATCAGTGAGCTGTATAACACATTTCAGATTAAAAGTCCTCTTTCTGTTTTTCTCTTTCACCCAAGCACTTTAACAGATACATTTGACATGAACTCAATATGAATCAATAGATTCTGCCTGTTTTCCCATTTGATAATTCTCCATTTCAACCCATGTGGAGCTAATTATGAAATGTCCTTTATAAGAAAACAAACTATTATATTTAAAATGTTGCATGTGCAAATGTGTACTGAGATTACTAATGTGAAGTAAATGTGTATCTGAATTTGAAAATTGTTATGACAATGATCAGACTAAGCATATAACATAAGTAAAACATCAAAGTACCGTAAAATAGTTAATAAAATTTAGCTAAATAAGTAATACTGAATAAAGGAAACAGAAATTAAAGAAAATATATACAAAAACAAGGGATAAAAATGAGTGTCTTAAACGGTACAATGTTGGTTAAATGGTATCATATATGGTGATACTGTATGTGCAATATGATAGTAAAGTGTATAGTGGGTAGTGTGTGTGTGGGTTGGTGAAGTAATTGTTTACAGTAATAGCTCTTGGGTAGAAACTGTTTTTCAGTCTGCTTGTGATGCTTTTGATTATACTGTCTTCTTCCAGAGGGGACAGACGGTGTCCAGGGTGAGACAGGTTCTCTATGAGACGGCTGGCTTTCTTTTGTAGTCAGCCAGTGTATTTGTCCTTCAGAGGTGGCAGTGTAGGTCTGATGACTCGCTGAGCCACCTTTACCCACCGTTGCAGATCTAGCAGTGCAGCTGCTCTAGCTACCACACTGAGATCAGTAGGCTCTAGATTGTGGCAAGGGCAACGTCCATCAGCACCTCCTGTGGGAGGTGTACACTAACAATATGTGTAATTTTTATATGCAACGGTATCTAAATGGATATTGGGAATTTTGAGGAAAGCAACAATGAACATGATTATCAGCACGTTACAGAAAGTAAAGTAAATTTAAGTAAATATGTAAGCTTGAACTACAGTCATTATTTTAAGTCTATGACCTTACCTGCTCTTCCCATCACATAGATGTAGGAATATACAAGAAGAAAAACAGAAGGAGTAAAAGTGGGGGGGAGAAATGCTATGCTTCCAAGGGCTTAAAGCTGGAACATCTCTACCCTTCCCCTTAATGTTTGATTGTTCTTCATCAGTAAACATAGTCTAAAACATTCTGAATAAGTGTGAACCCTTCATTTCTTTTGTTTTTACGTATCAACTATCTGAAATTACCTCACGACACTGGCACATTGTTTCGCAGAAGACTAGAAGACATCCAAGAATATCTTGTCTGTCCTTTGTCTCTACAGTCCAGATAATCTGGACCAGAAACAGAAGCATCAAAAAAGAAATAAAAGAAAGATGAGCAGTGATAAAATGAAAGGGTAATCAGGGTATTGTCAAGAGAAGGAGCGTGCCTCTTGAGTTGATTCAGTGTTTGGGGGATGTTGGCTGGTGTCCAGGCCTGTCGCCTGCAGGATACGTGCTCTAGATATTTGTTACTGTCTGACTGTGAGCAGGGCAGCACAGAGGTCTGTTTATGCTCCTGATTTCAGCTCTCATTTAGGCAAATTGGAATGCGGTATGTGTGTCCTTTCTGCATTTCTGGCAACTGCTGTTGTATCTGTCACTGTTTATGAGTTGAGTTGGCAGAGGTGCTGTGTGCATTAGCGTGAGAGTGCGCGTGTGTCTTAGTTTTATAAGTCCTATCTCCGGTACCAGCTGCAGAATTGAAGTATTCCTCCCTGTTGAGGTTTGAACCACCTGATCTCAGCGGGAGATGAGTCCCTTCATGTTTGGGAGATATTCTTAATGACTGGTAGTTTTTCTCTCCATTTGAACAGTCCTCTTCTACCTCACTTTAGGAAGGGGATACACTTGATCTCCTTACTACCAGTGACAGCTCTCTGCTGTCGTTTAGCTGTTGCATTGAATCCCACAATGGTTTCCCAATAATGGCAGAACACTGCCATTCATGGGGGACCTCTGTTTTGGTTTAGTCAATCATCCCTTATCTCTCCACCGTGGTGCATTGCCCCCCTTCCTCCCCCAGGAAATAATGGGGTCCACGGTTCAGTGGTGTCTGCAAACACACCATCCATCATGACGTTGTGCTGTGCTATGTTGTCTGCGCTTACCCAGCACGTGAGGTCTTAGTGTTGTTATGGCCCATGCATACACTCTGGTCTCTCATTGCAACATTGCTTCTGAGCTTCCACAAATGCTAAGCATTTTGCTCATACTTATACATAATTTAAATTTCCTCACTTTTCCCTAATCTTCTTTATCTGATTTTGTGTCTTGCATTTCTGCCTGCACTGCAGAACAATGTTTTTTTTAACAAATAATTGTGTCGCATATGCAGTCTTGAATTGTATATAATTGTAGCAGGGGGGTAAAAAGAAATCCTACTCGGCTTTACGTGTCAAGAAATTTCTAAAGAAAACTGGCAGAACAAGTGAGCTCACTTAACTGCTTAATTTAAGTTTTTGTAATTGACATTTAAACCACTTTGCCTTGATTTATCCCAGTGTCAAATTTCTGTAGTTCACTCGTTCAGGAAAAATAAAACATGGAAATATATAAATGAGATTCAATGATTTGGATGCATCATTTTGCATGATAGATAGTATGAGTGGGTTCATGAAGTTTTCAAATCAGGACATTTTAACCAACTCGTTTCTTTTCTTTTAATTTACTTAAAGTTATGCTTCGGAGTAATTTCACCCTTGGGTGCTTTGCACTATGACATCGAGCCAAACAACCCCCCCAGAAGCTTTTTTAACCTGGGTTGAACATTGGGTGAGTCAGTGAGTTAGGGGGAAAATTACTCCGAAGCATCACTTTAAAAAATAGCAATGCCACAGTGTAAAATGCAATTTAAATCTTGATACTGTGGTAGAACTACAGATGGATTCGCAACAATGTGTAACTCGGTATCAGTACCGCTGATACCGCTGAAAGTACTTCGCTCCGTGACCTATAAAACCATGGTCCGAACCGTGAATGATGTGATCCGTTTTACCCCTACTTATATCACTGGGTAGCTCAGTCAATGACAATACATCGGTTTGATGCATTTGCATTATATTTAAAAAAATGTTGGATCAAAATTCTGAATTTGGAAAGTAGAGAGTAACTATAGCTGTCAAATAAGTAGTGGAGTTTAAAGTAACTACAAACTACTATAAAAATGGAAAGTGTTAAGTGCTTAAATTTTGCTTCCCTCAAAGTACAGTCCTTGCCTACATGTCCTAAGTTTCTCTCCAGCACTGCATCTGAACAGTTCCTGCACGTGTGTCACTGTAAAACCCATAGCCCTTGTCCTGTGCAACAATGCTTTAATGAAACACTCTGGATTTAGGTGATGTCTCTCTCCTGCTGTCAGATACAGTCAACAGAAAGTTCACCTTAGTCCTGAGTGTCGTGTCACACGGGACCCAGACATCTCATTTGCCATAGGTTGGACGAATGGACACTTAGGTAGTGCTTACATGTCATCCGATGTGTCACTTCTGGTGTAAATTACAGATAAGACCCATGGCACATGCAACCTTGACCTTACATCTCCTTATTTGACTGACATTTTACTGATAACAGTCAGTTTATGGTTTTATAGCATTCATTTTTGGCTGCTCATAGTCATTGTAGGTCCAACTTTAAAACAGCATCTGAAGGAGGTGATATATCGATGTTAAGCTTCAGCTGGTCCAACATCTTACATGAGATTTCTCCCGAGACAGTCTTAGACACTTTACACTGTAGTGATCAAAGGGATTAAAGAAGATCAGGAGAGATCTTCTTTAATAAAACATGTGACTGTGACTGTGTCTGTGGTTTCCCCTATTCTATTCAGCTTTTCTGTGTTATGACCAGACAGTACAGAGTGTGAGAATATGGAGAGATGGAGACAAAGACAGGCGAGTCGTGTTGAACAGCTTCAAGCTGGGTGTGAGATATTTCTCTGGGTTGTAAAAGTTAATTGAAATTGTCTGTGGGAATGTGGCGCGACACCAAGTTGTGATGTGCTGCCAGGGCGCCCAGCACAGTGCTGACATGCGTCACTGTGATGGTGGCTGTGGTTAGATTACCTGACCAGCTGAGGATAGGCTCACACACACTGATGCACTCTTTCAGGCTCCAAATAAAGCTTAGGCTCAGATGAAATAGGTCTTTAACTATTTCTGTGAGTTAGAGGGAGAGAGAGCATGCAGAATCATCAAAGAGAGCACCACAATTTTTTGATGGTGATTCTAGTTATCCATTTTTTTATTACCCCAAACTATCAGCATCATCACAGAGTTCAGTTTGTTTACACGTTTGTGTGTGTATTTGTGTGCAAGACTCCTATCTGAAACGCCTCAGGTTTAAACCCAGTTTAATCCCAGCAAGTTGAATGATTACAGTATCAAAAGGGTGAACTCTCCACCTAAGCAGTGCTCATGCATTGTGTGTGTGTGTGTGTGTGTGTGTGTATATGTGTATATGCAGGGATGTATGTGTAAATGCTACATATGTGTTCTCCTTCATTTGGAGAACTTAGTGATTTTCAAACACCACAATATTTATTTACTAGAAATGTAATTTGGCTGTTTTTGTGTTGATGTTTTTTCATTCTTTCCTCATATTTAATTCCTTGTTTCAGGTTTTAGTATTTGTTTACTGTGTATATGTATCTGTGTGTGTGTGTGTGTGTGTGTGTGTGTGTGTGTGCACATCCACTCCCCAGTACTGAGAGGTGCATTGCTGGGTGGCAGATCAGCTTCTTGCAGCTGTTTATCTGGCCCAGGTGGGTCACGGCTGATACCTGCCTGAGCCACGCAGAGCAGCTAACCTGGAAATTGATGTTTCACATCAGCGACCACCTCACCCTGATCTGCAGGGAAGCTGTAAGAATGAGAAGGGGGAATGCATATGTTTGTGTGTGCATGTGTGTGCTGCTGTATGTGTGTTTGTGTGAATGTATCGGTTTGCTTTTCTCTGTTTCTCTGTGTCCCTTTGAACATACATGCGGCAGTTAGTGTTGTGACTCAAGCGCAGATATGTGGTTGCAGTTTCTATGTTCAACAGGTCATAATTCCTCAGGGTTTTTATGCAAAAGAAGACCAATATTCAAATTAAAGAGAAGATGTTTGGAATTAGAACAAAATGAAAGAAAATTAAATGGCAAGGCAAACTCCTAATTTTCTTTAAAAATCAGAAGGTTACAGGTCTCAGAAAGCAGTAGAGATAATTTAATAGCTAATAGAAAATCTTACTGGGGTGTGCATAATGTTTGGAAAATGAGACACAAGACTTCTGAGAGAGAAACTGTGCTTAGGGAACCTTTAATCACTATATTTTGCACAGCCCCGTTGTTGCCAACCAATGCAGCTTCACATGCAACCCATTTTCTGATTTGTGTGAGAAAAATGGCCAGACTAGCTGATTAGGTTCTTATCTTTTGCATTCGCAAGTGCTGGGAGGCAGCTTGTGGCAGTAACGGGACAGTATGTCTAAATTGTAGTATGTTAATTCACCGCAAAGCCTGATCGGTTCTAGAACAGCAAATTTGCTTAAAGTTGCCCTGCCACACAGAACCATTTTTACTCGCATTTTTTGAAATATGTTAGGTCCAAAGGCATTTGTGTTATGTTGTGAATGTGAAAATGAACTGCTACCTCCTCTGTCACCTCTAGCCCCTGAAAGAAATAAGCGGAGAAATCAGGCCAATTACAACAGCTGGTCATCATGTTGCTTGAGCTCATTACTATTCATGAGCTCGCCCAGTTGCACTGGGTAAAGGATGGTGATAGCCAGGCTCTCATTGGCTATCTGTTGTCCAATTAGAATCAAGCAGCGTAGCTGGTTGAATATTTATGAGAACTGGCACAAATCGAGCCAAGTCTTCCTGCAGTCTTTCTATACCACGCTAGAATGGCTTGAAACAAGGTAACCAAGGCATTTTGGCAGGGCTCCTTTAAACCCTTAGAATTATCATTCGGATGACATGCTGGATCAGCTTATATTAGCAACTGGAGGGTAATACTCACTTATGTACTCTCTCCCCCCCTGGTTACACTCTTGATTATGTGTTCGGTATACCGCTGTTCACTGTGAGGTGATTTAACTATAGCCTTTTCATCACAGGTACCTATGTTGTCATTTTGCACTTACTATCTTTGATACCGAAGTATGTGTCTCTGTGTTCTGTACGTGCATGTTAGCTGTTTGACACGGTGAAAGGCTGAGAAGGCATGTGTGTCTGTGTGTGCTGTGCGTGTATTCATATAATTGTGTGGTTTTCCACTAGTGGGATGGAGAGAGTGCGGGATAATTGAACTTATCTCCCAGCCTAGAAGGTGTTTGACATCTAACAGGCCTCCTTAAAAGCACACAGCTTATTTCTTAAGGAAGACAGGCTTGTCTGTCATCTCTAGCTATTTTTTTCTCTCTCTCTCTCTGCTGGGTATACATTATTGTTCTTTCTCTCTTTCTTTCCTATTTGTTTATCTGTGCTGTAGTCTGTCTCCGGTTAGAAGTTTCAGTTGCTAACAAATCTGAGTTTGTGTAGGACAGTGCAAAAGAGGGTGAGGGAGGGAGAGAGGGAGGGAGGGAGGGAGGGATGAGTCTAAAACCGATCAACCAGAGCAGCTGTCATTGCCTAAGTCTCCTACTCACCTCCCCTGTCACTCTGCCCCTCTCTCCAGATTGACCAAGGAGGTCAATTGCCAATTTGCCAGTGCCAATGTCTTTGTCAGGAAGCAATATTAATTTTGGCTAATTAGGACCTGAAACTAATGAGCGCTGCAAATAATGAGATCATTTATAATCCATAAAGTGTGGCGTGTTACGGCGTGAAAAAAAGCTATAATTGCGGAAGCCGGACATCAGATGTAGGCAGCAGTGTAGCAAACAATCTGGACACGCACACACACAAACACACATCTGCCTAAACTTAATCCCCCTGTCTCTTTCGGTCTCTCACACACACACACACACACACACACACACACACACACACACACACACACACACACACACACAAACACACACAAATACACTCACAACCACGCACTCACTCACTCTCTCTCTCTCTCTCTCTCTCTCTCTCTCTCATGCATACACACACTGGCATGTCTGCATTGCAGTCCTCTGCTGGTCATCTTACCCACCTCTACCAGCCCATCTGACTCATGGGAAACAGTTCATGATTTTTAATAATGGCAGAAAAAAAGAGTAGTGCAAATGCGAAAGAAAAGAAATTAGATTGGATAAGGATTGGAAAGAGGGAGAGAACAAGGGAGAGAGAAATAAAAGGTAAACATAGATAGGCGGAAGTGGTGCAGGGACTATAGCAGGCAAAAGGGTAATGTAGAGAGGGACAGAAGGATGGACGCAAGTAAAGAAGCAGGATAAATGGATAGGGAGCTGGTCGAAACTGTAGATGTGGAAGGGATGCACACATGAAGAAATGGGAATAGGTATTGGCAGAGGGGGAGATGAGGGTGAGAGGGACTTTACAGCAGATGGACATAAGTGAGCGAGAGCGAGAGATGAGGAAGATAGAGATGCACTAGTGACTCGGCCCATATAAAGTCCAGCTGGCCTTGGCCTAGCCCGGCCGGTCAGACTGCTATACTGAGATGTGCTGGACCCAACCAGGAACAGACATGCAAGTGTGGCGTCTGGAACCCAGTGCTATTCTACAACTGTTGCACCATATGGACTTGTGAGAAAACACTATTACAGATATATTCCAGTGGAGATCACCAAGTTTGCATGCCACCTCTAAGATATCTATGGAAAGGGAAATAAAGTACCAGCAACAGCTTGATGCTTGTCTACATCCACTTTCCACTGGCAAATGTTATGCTAATTCTCAATGACATTTGAGGAAAATTTTAACAAGGTATCAACATTTTTGTGTATTATATGTTACCAACCATGTGCTGTTGTATGAGCCGTTAATGTGCTGGTTTGAAGCGGCAACATCTTTCACTTGAGACCCGTTGGCTGCAACAACAGGGTTTTCCCTGTCAGATAGAATAAATCAAAGCCGGCCAATGTTTTTTAGTTTTTTTGCTTTCCTAAAAAGCAGAGTTGAAGAAATAAACCTGAGCACAAGCATCGCAAGCACTGCTGAAGAGATTTTAAAAAATCCCCGAAAAAATTCTATGTTGTTGCAGAAATACTTACGCTACTCAATTCAGTCCACATTATTACCACTTAATAGGGCCTGAAGTGGGCATGTTATCATTTTTTGTATTGTTTTTAATTCATCAGATAAAAAAACTGTCAAAGAAAAATGACAAACAAGTCCGCATAAGCCATTTTTATATCAAACTTGAAGAAAGAAGCCTTTCTAAAAAGAATGAACCCAGATAACCCAAAACCAAGAGACAGTTGAGTTTGGTTAGGTCTCAGTAGTCACAAGATTTCAAGTCTGTTAAACACAATAAGTTATTTATTCTCGCTCCCTCGTAATAATTAGTTCACTTCATAAAATTTTAGTTTGAGTTGTTCAGCTTCTTGGGGTATGGCAACAAGCACCGCAGTACTAATACTTCTACTACTTTTACTACTAGTTCTGCTCCTACTACGTCTACCATTTAGTATGTAGTGCTCATAAGTGGTTGTAAATTATTTTGACTTTGTGTTTCATCTGAGGGGCTTTGAAAGACCAGAGATTTCACATTTCCGTGTTCTTGTTTTGCATTCATATTTTATGGTTCTTCAAATGCAAAATGTTTCTTTCTCAGTCATGCTGTTTCAGTGTATAGACTAGTCAGCGCACATTTTATAGGCTTATTAAAATGTAATGGAATGGCCCAGTAGCTATAATACTTGGCTAGTAAACTGAATCTTTGTGTATTCTCTCTGGTATTTAGTGATGGTGACAAATAATCACTGATTGGGAACTGTCAGATTATTACTGAAATTGTACTGTACATACAGTACAGGCTATCCAATGCTTAACTAGTGTGGATAACATGTTACGACTTTTCAAAGTGACTCAATGTGTTTAGAGACTTTTGTGGTCTTTTTGTAATTTATTTTGCATGTACAATTGTGCCCTTTTCTTCATCCTTGTCCAAAATGAAAAAAAAAAAACTCTGATTCTCAGAGCTTTCACATATTCGTGATAGCTATATTTGTCAAGAGAAGGAGCCCTTCTTTCCTGAGGCAATGCTCCACGCTGTCCCTTCCAATGACAGCCAGGGCTGGAGGTCATCTCTGAGTTGCCACAGCCTCATTCTTGGCCCAGGCCCCTGCCATTCCCCAACATCCCCATCTACATCTGCAGGGCTGACAGAAACAACATCAGCCCTGTATTTCAGTAACACCCAGGCCAAATGATAAACATGTAAACGGGAGCGAAAAAGGGGAAAGGCCAAAAGGGAGAGGCCTTTCTGTGTGTGTGTGTGTGTGTGTGTGTGTGTGTGTGTGTGTGTGTGTGTGTGTGTGTGTGTGTGTGTGTGTGTGTGTGTGTGTGTGTGTGTGTGTATATGTGTGTGTGTGTGTGTGTGTGTGTGTGTGTGTGTGTGTGTGTGTGTGTGTGTGTGTGTGCGTGCGCGCGCGGGCGGGCGGGCGGGCGGGCGGGCGGGCGGGCGGGCGGGCGGGCGGGCGTGCGTGCGTGCGTGTGTGTGTGTGTGTGTGTGGGTGTGTGTGTGTTAGATCCTTCACAATGAAGGTGACATGTTCCATTACCGGACCATGATTTAGCTCACTCTCAGGTAATAGTCATCCCCGGTGAGGTCAGCAGAGTGCCAGAGAGAGGGAGTGTAGGGAGGGTGAAAGAGAGAGGTAAATAACCGAATAAGAACAGGATTTAAAACTGAGGTGAGCAGCCACAACTGAATGAAATGAGCAAGACCAAAAGAAAAGGAAGGAATTGGGCAGGCGTTGCGAAGTGCCAGTGTTGATGGACATGTTGGCAGGAGTGTTGCAGTCTGGGGTGGATGCATGTGTGTTTGGGGCGGGCGTTTACTTTTGTGACAACGACAGGCCAGACTGGCTCTGCCGTCACTCCCGAAGCCTTAGTAGCACACAGCCAGCTGTCCACTCCTATCAGCGCTACCCGCGTCCCTCTGTCTCGCCTCCACAAGCGGGAAGGAGCATGATGAGTGGATGACAAAAAGGAAAGAGAGAGAGAACGGGGCAACAGCAATACTGCCATGGAATGGAAAATGGCAAGAGGAAAACTCCTTCCTGTGTGATCGGAGAGTGAGCGGAGCTGCGTGTGAATTTACAGTGACAGGTCTGCCTCTCCTCACCAAGGCGCGGGATGACTGTCCACTAATGTCCTTCACTGTCCTCTGACTTTTGCAATGTGACTGGTTAGTCACAGCCTTGTCACTCAGTGTTTTCATCATTTCACCATTTGGTGGTATTAGATAGCCAATCCTGGGCTGGACATCCAATCATACGCATCGTCCTCCTCAATTCACTTTCTGTGAGCTGCATCGCTCTGAGGGAATGCGGTCCAAATGAATGATTCATAGCTGGACAGCAGAGTCAACTCCAAATATACTTTGATAACCAAATATACTGATGTGTTTCATGCAGGGCCAAACTAACATCTATTCTGTAATATTTGCATAATAATAATTGCCTAATTAATGGTCTTACCGTATGTGAATTGTTTTACTTTGCCTTTAAAATATACACTACCGGTCAGGAGTTTAGGCGCACTTGTGAAATACCTGCAGAACAGGGACATGGAAGAAGTTCTTTTGTAGATTATGGTGAAATAGTGTGTGTTGTAGCAGTTTTTTGCCAATGAGAAAAGCTAGCATTCTAGCGCTAGCATGTGCTATGGTTAGCCACCTCATCTCGGCTAGTCACATAGAAAGTTGCGCAGATTTTGAACACCTCACCCGGAGACTGAAGGCAGAGGACATTCAGAAACCAGAGACACAAAATAACACCCCAAATCCCAGTAAGTGATTTTTTTCATAATATGGGCACTTTAAAGCACAGAGAGGTTTTTGATTTTAAGCTACAGAAACCTAAACTCACTGTTACTCCTCCCATTTTGGTCTTATAGGTCCTAGCATGAGCAACAGACCGGTTTCTATAAAAGACAACTACATACTATCCTGTTCTCACACTCTCACTCACATTAACAAAAGCTCACTCAATAAAATATTTGTGTGTCCCTTTAACCTAAAATCTATACCAGATGACTTTCAGAAAATGTTTGATACATGTAGAAAGCCACAGACACACATTCAGATGTAATCACATGAGCATAATGTGTTTTGCTAACTATATAAAGAAATGTGTGTATGTTAGGTTCCTGAGTATACGGTCTATTCATTTAGGCTCACACATACACATTTAGTACGTGTGTCTGCAAGGTGTGTATTTCTCACAGGAAGGGCTAAAGGAAAGGCAGAGGGTGTTCTCTTTTCATCCGTGACAGATTTAGTCATAAATCTGTTGGATTAATACACAGTCTCCCAAGGACTCTCATGGTGTGTGTTGTTGAAACAAAGGAGTCACTTAAAGCCATACCCCAGGCACTATTTGTCTTCGGCTCTTTTCCCCATCACTGTTATTGATGTCACAAACACACATGTGAGTGTGCGCGCGCACACACACACACACACACACAAAGCAGTGAAGGCCAGTTAAAAATAGAGGGTAAATGAGATAAAATGAGAGAGACAAAGGAACAAAGAAAAGTGAATTTGTTAAACTTGTGCAGTGCCCGTTGAAAATGGGCCTGTTTGGAACGAGCAGATTGCTTGGCCTGTGGTATTGCTGCTTGTAGAATTCATCAAACCCAAACTGTACCCCAAAGTTACTTCATATGCAACCCCACTCTATACCCTACTACTAACTTACAGATTTACCTGAGGGAGAACATTGCAGATTCAGCATGTAATCACAAAATATCAGAAGAAAATGTTGAGTAACCAGACATTAGCGTTAAGGATTTGTTGGCATTGCTCAACCCAACTGGCCTGTTATGAGAGCTAATCTGCACTCTGCGTTAATCGAGACAAAGAGAGAGCGAGAGAGAGAGAAAAAAAATCACTTTTTCTTGAATTTGGGATTTGGTTATTTTCTCTGGTGTTTCCACACGCATACAAACTTGGGAAAAAACTATCCATGTTGTTTTGAGTGAGATACTGGTCTCTGAATGTCCTCTGCCTTCAGTCTCCGGGTGAGCTGTTCAAAGTCTCCACGGCTTTCTACGTCACTAGCCGAGACAAGGTGGCTAACCGTAGCACATGCTTGCACTAGCATGCTAGCTCTTTCTTAATGGCAAAACACTGTTACACCACACACTAGTTCACTAGAATCTACAAAAAAACTACTTCCATGTCCCTGTTCTGCAGGTATTCCACAAGTGACGCTTGTCTTGAAGAAGTCTCCCAGCTAATCCTGTCTTGTACTGACCAAAGTTGGAGAAAGAGTTGTCTAGCTGATGTGATCTTACCTAGCTACTGCGCATGTGCGACAAAGATAGTATAGAAGTGAGATTTCTACACAGGGTGAAAAGAGGACCTGCAGCAATGTGCAGTACAACAAAAACATGGTGTTTTTTGAACAATGTAAACCTATTAATAACCTAACCTCACAATACAATTATGAACCTGATAATGAGCATAATATTGGCGCTTTAACACTTCAGCAGAGGTGTTAATTTCCATAGAGGTTTAGTGTCTTGACAGGGTTGGTGATGTAGGTGATATGATTTGAGGGAGTATTTTGGCGAAGGTAATGTTTTAGTTGGCAGTAAACTTAATTTTAACCCGGGGTAAGTCAAATGAAAAGTGCTGTGTCTGCCCGTTTCAGCTCTGAGATTTTCTCACATTGCACAAAACTGTGAAGGAATAATCTCTGAGATGTTGGTATGTTCTGCCTCGGTTTAGAAGTGGTGAATGTATGCGACAGCTCACAGCAGCTTATTACCATATAGAGTCTGGCTTTTATTTTTGTTGAGTTTCCAGTTAGCAAAAAACGTTGTGCATGTGGCGTCTGCGCGTGGCGTGCAGGTTACCGCCCCCAAACACGGACAACAATGTGACTCTAAAACAGTGTCTGGTAGCCAGCCTATAAGTGGCATCACGCGCTGTCTGACACTTATTATCTGTTGCTGGTTGGCCTTTGCATGTGTGGGATTCTGAAACCTCCTTAAAAACGGGAATTGTAGTTTGTTTATTCAAAGTTCAAGACAGTCCAAAGTAGTGCTACTTTTGCTTCATTTTTGTGGGTCCGAGGTGTATGTCACATTTTGGCTGCCAAAGCTCCGTTGCTTCCTTCGACCCTGTCTGTTTCTGGTCGTGTGCTGAGCTCACTCAGTGTGCACTGTGAGTGGAGGAGTGGCCAGCAGCTATAGCCACTGTGTTCTTTTTTTACTGATATGTGTTTAACGTTACCTTTTTTTTAGTTCTAATTTAAACGACATCAAACTTGTCTCTGCACTTACTTGTCCCCGTAGCAAGACACCTGTCATGTTTGAAATCCATCGGACTAACGGTTCAAAAGAGATGCGCATTATGACGGACGGACCTGCAATTTATACATATGTCTTGTTTCAAAGGAACTATTAAAATCTGAAGAGTTTTGAGATAAATTAGCATTTTCCAACAGACAAATATAACCTCCTTTGAAGAACAATTGTAATTTATAAGTAAATTGTACTCATCTGCAGCAATGTGTTGCATTTGTTTATTCGTGAAACAGAGGCTTGCAAACTTAATCAGTAAGCTTTTTATTTTCTTTCCATTTTTTTTTATTGCTAGCTGGCTAATTGACCTCCCTGGGGAAAAGACTTTACTGTCACTCTCCATCTCTGTCTTCATCCTACAGGGAAATAAACTATCTGCATTCATCCTCTTTTTCTCCATTAAAGATGCCCCCTGAACAAATACACCTCTCTTTGTATGGAAATAGAGGTCCATGCATTCAGTTTCTGGCCACAGTTTATTTCCACATCCAACTGGCTTCCCAGACGGAGCCCAAATCTCTAGACATTAACGCAGCACACGGCACCGCTGGCAGAGGAAGCGGCGATGAGTTAATTTCAACTCCTTTCCATCTTATTTCTGAAGACCAGGAAGAAAGTTTAATTTATCTTGTGTTTGACTGCAGGTGAGTGTGCAAGTTAATGCAAGAGCTAGTGCCCCCAAGAGCTCTCTTAAAAAGGATGAACCTAAAACAATTACTTAAATCCCCTGATGGACTCTGACTCGTGAATTACCCTCAAAGTGCTTCATATGAACCATATTGACTGAAACAGTCAAGGTCATATACTGGTATCACTGCAGACGATTTTGGCTTAGAGGTGTGTGCAACACAAATATGTAGCATATCGTTCAAGTCTTCATTTATTAGCCGCTGTGTAAAGTTCACACCCACCTGGTTTTGTAACACTTTTAAGTTAAATTCTGTGCTCATATTTTGTGTGTTTGCACTCTAATGACCACAGTTCATATTCCGGTTTAATAAATGTGCACCATTCCCTACTAGTTTATGACGGGATAGATCTTTCAGTGTAGGTATTCAAACACACACACACACACACACACACACACACACACTCACTCTCACTGTCTGTAAAAGCCGTGTACAAGAAACAGACCCATTTTGTTCTAACAGCACTATTAGCAGGACTTGGTTTTCAGTGGTCCCTCTCCCTGTTATCCCGGACCTGATTTGATGCTTAAAAGTAGACAACATTGTAACTTAGAGTCACAGAATCATAACTCCTATGTGACAGATGTGAAGGCTTTGGTCTACAGAGTATACTGTTCAATTTTTCCTCACATGGACATCCATGAAGAGACAAATGCTGCACTTTAAGTAGAGAACAAAATACAGCCACTGAATGAGCTCACTCTGCCAGTTCGTTGAAGCCAGTATTTGCCAGTCTGAGTTTTGGATGGGAGTGATTGATGTGATGTAGCATGGCTTCAACTCGGGGTTGCTGATGTGTTTGAAGGCTCTCTTTGTCAGTGGATAGACAGTGTGGTAACATGAGTGGCATCATACTGACTCATCAGCCTACAGATTGGATGCCTTCAACCCTGAGGGTCACGCACCCTGCCTCAAGACAATTCATCAAGTATTTATACAAAGCAGGTAAAGATCAAAATTCAGTCAGTCGTCTCTCTTTGTGTTCCCACTGCTTTGGTGGATAGCGTACTGAACATTGCCCATTTACCGATTAAGCCTCTGTGCACAGTAAAATTCAAAGCTATAATTCACAACATGTGTGAAATTGCAGTCTTGACAGTGGCTGTCCCGGTGAATCAGCGCTCAGATGAACGAGAGGTCTAGAGATGTCACCAACATAATAAACAGGGCTTTGGCCTTTAGCCTCTTTTCTTTTTCAAGCCTGAGGCCCTGAGGGCAGGGCCGAGCCTAGTCCCCATAACACGCGAAACCTCTATTGATCCAGCAGGGATTGATGTCTACCAGCAGCTGATTTAGCACCTTAAGGCTCCCTTGCCTTCCTAAAAGGTTGAGCTGAGTAAAACATGCGGAGGCTGCTATGTATAGGTTGGACAGTCTTCCTACTTTTCTTCTTCTCCTCCCCCCTCACTTTTCAGTCTCTTGCCTCTCCCGGCGTTGTAATTTTTATGCTTTATGGCTGTGCGTTTTTCAGCTCTGCCACAATCGAACAACATTGTTTTGCCTTAATGCAGAAGTCTAACATTAGTAGATGAATGTGTTACTTTCTTTTAACAAATCTCACCATCTGCACATTCCGCCTCTCCCATTTCTTTCTTTAATTTTACTTTTATTATGCTATGCTTCCTTTTTTGTGCATGTTTTACACTTTTGACTCCCATTCTTGTCTCTTCTTCAACCATTTTCCATGAAATAGCTTCAAACCACATAAAGTATGTATTCAATATTGGTCTCCTTCATTGAAATATATTGGGCGATATTCACATCGCAGGACGTTACGATGTTGACGCTAAAGCTTTTTTGCTGTTTGATAGAAAAGTGAACGTCCACCGTTCTCCTTTTACATGATTATTACCGGCCGGCCCTTCCCCTTAAAGACAGGTAGCTACGCTGGCAGCGTGTGTATGTGACATTAGTCCGAAGGGCTTTATTGTAATGGAGAGTGAGGATCTCTGTGTGTAGAAACGTCCAATAGGCAGCAGCTGCCTCTGACACAGTGATGTACATAGTTGATAGCTAGTCAGTGAAGCTACAGTGGTCAGTGTTTTATTTTCACTGCAAATACAAACTAAATCACCTGATTAATGCAACATAATTACATCTCCTGGCCATTTCCGCATTTCAGAAAGCTGCTACCAGCCAGGCTAAAGCTAATATAGTTAGCCTAAAGAAACAAGCAGAAAGCTGCTACCAGCCAGGCTAATACTAATATAGTTAGCCTAAAGAAACAAGCAGAAAGCTGCTACCAGCCAGGCTAATACTAATATAGTTAGCTTAAAGAAACAAGCAGACTTTGGTTTTTGTAAAGCAATAAAGTTTACAAAGAATGGGTCACATTAGAAAAGATCCTTTTCACTTTTCTGTTTTGTGTAGATGTCCTCCCCTACAAAATCACCGCAGTATTCAAGAATGATTTATTATTTCCAAAAAGAGCCAATAATGTCATCTTTTAAAAATTACCTTCTCTTTTCATATCGCAATATATATCGCAGGGGAAAAACTATTACATAATAATGTACGATTTTTCCAATATCGTGCAGGTCAGTTTGGTGCTAGACAGGTGTCCAGGTTCAACCCCCAGATGTCTTTAGCTTACATTGGTTTGTTGCAGTTAGCTCTGCTTTGGTCGTTCTGGCTTGACCTTACTGTTGGAATGTGGAAGGAAAATTCAGTATTCAAGATTTGAGTTTGCGGGAGAGGTTCAGAGGACAATGGGAAAGAGAAAGGTGAGGTAGAGAGATGATTCCTCCAGCCCATCGCTCTTGTCATGAGAGCAGTGTTGCAGAGTAGAGGAGAAATAGGAGGGGCAATGTTAATGTGCACTGTATCATTCATAACAGTAATACTGGCATCACTTGCTGCTAAATAGCATCATTTGTCAAGGAAAGGGCTTGGTGCCACAATGTTACAGATAAGCACCAGAAGGATACCTACACTACGCATGCACACACACACACACACACACACACACACACACACACTATGTATGTTTTACAATACTTGTGAGGAATGTTTGTGATTATAGCAGTGCTTTATCCAACACTTTGCGCCCTTACCTTTTACATATTAGAATCCTAAATCTTTCCTAAACCCTTAACCCATATTCTAACTCTAAAACTCAAATCACCCTTAAATTAATCCTAACTTCAGTTGTAAAATTCAATTAAGCATTAAAGAGATAATTTGCTGATTCAAATCCAGCTGTGTCATTGCATTGTGGCCAGTGTGTTTTAGATGAGCAGTGTTTGGCTTCCCTCCGTGGCATTGTTGCATGAAGACCAGCGGAGGTCTGCCAAGATACTTTTAGGGATATTTAATCCTGTTATTTATACAAATATAGTAAAAAATCAAATTGTAGTCACATAAGGAATGCAATGTTACACTTCTTCCAAATCTTGGACAACTCTTTGAGGACAAAGTAGGTTATCCTACCTAATCTCCTCTATTTTGCTTTGTCAATAAATGTTACTTGGTTATTTAAAAACCTGACAATCTAAGAAAATTAAGAGACATTGGAGTAAATTCATACATAAAGTGCAGTACCAAATCCTAATCTAATATACAACTGCTGACTGATTTAGCAGTTCAGCCTTCATGTGCCGGCTATCCATACTAAAGAATCTAACCCATGTGCTTAATGGGTTGGTCTTAGCTTGCCTCTTTTTCCCGAGTAGAACTTAATCTTCCACAAGACTTGCTTTCTAAATGATTTTATAATAATTAATTTTTATCCTTCATTCAACTCTACGTCTACCCACATGGAGCAGACAATTCCTCCACAGTCGAGAGGGCGGAGGAAAAAAAATCTGTTATTATTGATGACTATGAGGTAAAATGCTCAATTTGCACCATCTTCAACAAAATTATAACTCATATTGAAAGCAGCTGAATTTGCATAAATCTCATTAGACGCGATGAGAGGAGTTCATAAATCGTTATATTAATTAGTCATTTTTGCCACCCTTTCATAGGAAAATTGGGTGTATTAATAAAACGAGAGGGGTGTGTGATTGTGACGCCTAATTGGTCTTTGTGTTAACGTTTTTGGTGTGCAAGTGACAGGCTTGATTTAGTTTGGCTTCACCTCTATTTTCTGACCGAGAGCCTGTAGGGGGTGGGTGTGTGTGCGCATACATGTATATGATCTGTGTATTTACTCTGCAGTCATGCAGTCATATGCAATTTGCAACTTTCCTTTTAAATATATAGGGTGAAAGGTTGATCTGAAGCTTGTCCCAGCATGCGTTGTGTAAGGTCATGATTGCATGGCAAACTCACAAACTTTCTGTAGTTGCTGAGATTTGTGTTCATGGTGAGAATTAATGGAACAACTGAGAATGAGAGTGGGACGGAGTTACGTTGGGGTTTGGGCAAGTAAAAAGGTATTTTATTGTCACTTTTTTAGCTTACTTCTACAGGACTACAGTTCAGCACCATGGACAGTGTTCAATCCCTTCTGGTGGTCCCGGTTTCCTCTTAGGAAATCAATGGGAAAAAATATATATATCTGGTATTTCTCTACTTGGATTTACATTTACATGTAAATGTGTGTCTGTTTGTGTTCGGCAAGTTGAAAGAGAACACAATACATATTCATAACCACTGGGGTCCATTGTGTGTGACTGATATTGGCATACCCTCCCCTTTAGCCCATTACGAGACCCTGCCCAAGCAGGCCTGATGGTGCTCCACCTCTGGGTTTGATTAGGCAGCCTGTCTGAGCACTAGTGTCTGTGACGAATGAAGGCTGTGAACCACTGCAGCTCCAATTAAAAACCCTTTGCTCCTCTACCCTTGCACAGGGTAGTGGGGATGTGTGTGAATGCCGTCTTTGTCGTTAACATGAAAATGCAGCTTTCTGCACCCACATGATTTTAGTTCTTTTTGGACGTTGTCTAAATCAATCTTTGCCCTGACATTGAACGTCAAGTTATTTCCTTCTTTTTTGTGTATTTAGTGGCTAGTTTTGAGAATACGTAAAGGAGAGGAACAGCTAAAAAAACATGCTCAACAGTGATTTTCAGGCATGTAACAATTTAGTGTCATTCAATACGAATGCATCGTGGAAAGAAATACAATGACATGTTTGTTGAAAAGCTCCAGATGTCCTTACATATTCTGACCTTTGACTTTCTGCCTGGCAGGTTCATCAGTGACCCAGCTGAAAGCAGAGGATCCTGAGGGGGAACCTCTCATTTATGGTGTTTCAGGAGAAGAGGCCATGAGGTATTTTTCTGTGAACAAAGACACTGGTGTGGTCTGGCTTCGGCAGCAGCTCGATCGGGAGGTATGAACACCAAACCCACACACACGTTTACCCCTTACCAAAGCAAATGCATTATACTCTACATAAGACACTCAGGACAATTTTGAAATGGGACATGAAATGTAAATTATCAAATGATGAAAGAGCAGTGAAAAGTGCAATGCTCCACAGCGGGGAGGGATGAAAAAGAAATGGTTTTGAGTTTTCTATCAGTGTGTCTTTGTATTCTTATGTGCACTGTACTTTTTCACTAACATGTCCATTCCAAGTTTATACTGATGCATGTCTCCGTCTTCAACAGACCAAGTCAGAGATGCAGGTCGAGTTCTACGTGAGTGACATTCAGGAGGTAAGAGACAGATTTACACTGTGATCACAGTTATAACACTTCTCGTCACGAGCTGCCACCTGGTTACAGCCTGACTAAATGTCACCTAGATGGCTTCTCTCTCAACCCGTCTCCCTTTCAGTCACTTGCTTTCATTCACACCCTTATTTCACTCTTTCTCACATGAAAACATCCTGATACCTGTCTCACTTAATGCAGTTTAGTTACTGAAACACAATGAGTTTTAATCTACTCTCCCCACTGGTAATCTATCATACACTTGTCCTGTTTTCTTCATTCGGAATCTTAGGTTGTTGTGGCTATCACACATTTTCAGTGACTACAGTTCTCTGATTAATATGTTGTGATGGAGGTTTTGGAAAAACTTTACCGATGTGTTTCCTCCCTCAGGTGGTCAAAGACACCGTAAACATCCAGATTGGAGACGTGAACGATAATGCGCCATCCTTCCATGGGCAGCCTTACACCATCAGCATCCCGGAGGTAAGCCTGACAGAAAGTTATTGATCTTATTAATTTAATGTACCCAAGGTAGTAGTACAGTAATTTGTGACGCAGAGTTTGGGATGCAGCTCTTCCTGCAGTAAACTGAAAAACCATCATATGTAGAACATCATATAACTTCTTTTTGTATGAACTTAAAAATAATGATGCCAGCAGAAAAACTGACCGTCCAAAGAACAGTTTCTTTACATATGAAGTGATTTGACCAACCCACCTTGATTCTGGAATTCAAGAAAAGGTAAGAAAACATGTATTAAAATTCACCTCAATGTTATGACTATTTTTACAGTAGTAAATGCACACTGGTTACATCCAACTCCTGGTGATCATCAACAATTCAGTGCTTTTTTGGTTTCTGGTGCCCTGGAAAAACTGTGTTTAGATGTACCTGTGATCTTCCCATGATTTGAGGAGTTGTCTTTGAGCTCCTGTTTAGAGAGCGTGCTAACAGCCTCCTTTCTCTGGAAGAAAAACACTCATTGCATTAGAGACCTCAATCTCCTTTCCCCTCTATAATGCCACCTCCCTCCTCAGCTCTCACTTCTTTCCATCTTTCTCTCTCTTCTCCCTGTCCTTCATCTAATCCTTAATAGAAGTAATTGCCAGAATGGAGTGGAGGACTTCAAAAAGGGGCCGGTCGCCACACACACCCACACAAACGCACATTTTGTTGTGTTTATATTGAGCACATAGCCCTTTCTGAGTCGTCACCAAATCTTCAAAGCCACTGGCTTTTTCTCTCCCCAATCCATGAATTCAGACAAATAAATGGGAGAAAGGAGGACCGATAAGACGAGGCTTTTTCGACCACCCACCAGGGAAGGTTCTCTCAGGCCAATGCAACCACTGCTCAGTTGTGTGGGACTTACACTCATAGTCCACATACAGACTCTGAAAACAATACGCTTCAGTTTCGCCTCCGGAAAGCCATTAACCAGAGCTGTTTGACCCTCAGTTGCTTACACATTGTTACTTCCCTTACATCACTCAGTGAATTACTGCTTGTGTCAGTATTGCCCCCCTAGTGCTTGCAAAATTCAAACTTTTTTATTTGAGGCAATGGGTTGTGATAGATCTTTAAAACACTTAACACTGTGAACACAATGAGACAATATAGTCAACATAAAAAGGCATGCCTTTTGTGTGCGACCACAGAGTGAGACTAACGCAGGTGGAACATGTTTTATCACAAATCTCAATAAGTTGAGTTGTTTGTGTGCCTTTACTATAAATGAGACACAGCAAATTCATTCATATTTGTATGACTGTGTGTTGCAATCACAATGCAGCACACAATCCAAAATGTGCACAGAGCTTTTCATTAAATCCTTACCTCCTTCCATCTGGAAGTAGGAGTTTTTGGGAACAATGTTTCTTCCTAATCGTACCCTTTTCCCCTTCCTCTACCCTTTTCTTCACCTTATCCTCTCTGACCGCAACTTTTGTTACACCGGCATTTTTATGGCCTTATTACCTCTTTGACCCTAACTGACCTCTAGCGGGTGAAGCAAACATTCTGTGACATCACTCCATCATGCTGTCACACACTGTCTCACTGGACATGCCAGAGTAACTGGGTGTTACGTACAATCAACACTACTAGATAGTGCTGCTAAACTTTAGCACACAGAGAAAAAGATGGGAAAGGGTGATGGATGTGAAGGATGGCAGAGGAGGAAAAGTAAAGTCAACAAAGGATTAAAATGATGGAATTTAACACAGATACAACAGATTGACAGAAGCCAAAAAGAAAACAACTCAAAAGGCTTTAGGGGTTGTGTAAACAGAAGAATCATTAGGGGAAGAAGTATATTGAGGTGGGCCTGATGCAGCTCAGCAGTGAGCAGATAAAGCAATGTGAGTGGCAAGGTGAGCTGTGCAGTAGGGAGCGCAGGGGAGAGTGTGTGTAAATGTCGTTTTAATTTGTAGAGTCATAAAGAGGGTGAAGGGGAGCAGGTGGGCTGCTAGCATTCCCTCTGTCAGTGCTAATGAGCTGGCCAGATTTACAGCATCCACACACTCAGGCAGCCAGCAGTAGAGACTGGAAACAAGAGGCGAAGACTATCACCAGAAATAATGTTTTGATAGAACAGCAGATGGGCCACAACCCAAATCCATTATTGGATGAGATGATAGAGTGAGCCTCCAACATACTGAGAAGTGTTTTTCACATTCAGCTGGATAGGTAGAGGTAGTCCTCCTATACAGCAATCCCGCAATGGAAAATTTAAAATATTTTGTGTGTGCATCTGTGTACTACAGAGCTTCTATCTGAGCAACTGTGAGACCAATCATGGCTTAAAGAACAAACCCCCCCAGAAACCCTTACACACACCACCCCCAGCTGTTTGACCCTCACACTCCCCCACTGCGAGTCAGTCTCTCTGTCAGTGCCACTGTGATATCAAATGCCTGCACTAACACCTTTTCAAAGTGTGCCCAGTGTGTGCCATCCCCTGCTGTTCCATACACTGCCCCTGACCACAAACAGTGTTTCTCTTTTTTCATTTCATCACTTTTATTCTTCTGCTTCTCTTCCTATGCAGTCTCTTCTGCCTTTAATGCCTATTTCTGTCCTACACACATAAATCTGCGCAAAACCTTTCTAAATGTCATAATTGGGACATACACATTCACCTCACGTGTTTCATCATAGTTGTTATATACAGTATCTATAAATGTGTGTATATATATATATATATATATATATATGTACGTATGTATGTATATATATATGTATGTATATATATATTTATGTATGTATATATATATATATATATATACTACCGGTTCAAAGTTTGGGGTCACTCACAAAATTCCATTGGACTCCATTAAAGACAGAATCCCAGCTGAGATCAGTTGCCTTGTTTTTTTTAACCAGGGCAGCAGTTTCCAGATTACATTATGTGCTTA
>NC_048423.1:18076215-18156215 GCF_013103735.1 Etheostoma cragini
TATATATATATATATATATATATATATATATATATATCGCTAATCTTTTTATTGCCTTCTGCTCTGTATCTCAGCAGGTTACAACATCCAAAGGTAATTTGTTTACCAGGTTAAAAAACAGATAGTATAGCTCCGAAGCAGCAACTTCAGTAGACGGATGATTAATATCATTGCAGTGGCAAGGTTCACTGGAAACGTAGTCTGGTTTGTAGTGGAATACATTTATTTTGTATTTTACTAAATGTTTGTGATTTAACGTCTACAGAGTCATGCTGCACATAGAATGAATGGAAGTCAACAAACACACACACACACACACACACACACACACACACACACACACACACACACACACACAGCCTCCTAGAAGTTGGATTTAGCCCATAATGAGTTCAGTATCAACTCTCCTGGTCTCTCCTGTAGTGTAATTGAATCTAGTGGTTACTGAGCTGAGTGGGGGCTGGTTGACAGGCAAAGGCCTTAAAGAGAATTCTGCCTGACACTAAGACCCTGAGCCCCATAGGGAGGGATTGAGGGATTTAGGGAGAAAGAGAGAAAAAATGGATAAAGTGAGAAGGTTAAACGGGAAGCAGTCAATACTTTACTCAGCTCAGGCTCCATTTATAACTTGCTCCTATTTGGTGCTTAGCACCCAATTCTAAGCAAAAGTTGTGGTTTTCTGAAAGGAAAGTATCCTTATTGATGAAATAGCAGGAGAAATGTTCTCCTGTTTTTTAATGGCATGTAAGAAGATGTTCCTCTGCATCATATCTTTAATAATGAATAATGTTCCCATGAATACATTCCAAAAAGGAAGTGTTTTTGGAAGTGTTGAGTGTGAAAGTGTTTTTATTTCTCCATCTGTCTACATGATTATATCTGACAGCCCTGATTAGACCACAGCACATGATCATCCTGTACAAACTATTTAAACTCCTCCATTCTTTATACAATGCAAATGCAGTACATATCTCCAGTTTTTCTACAGTACTAGAATGGTCTACCAACTTTTTGTTCACATATTTCATGAAGAAATTGTCCCTTAATTTCCTTTTTTTTCATTTCATTGATGTTTTTTGGTGTGTGTGGGGGGGGGGATTTTCTATCTGCAGATATTCAATATAGATATAAACTTTAAGAATGTGCTTAACACACATGAAACCAGTATAAAGGAGTAAGTGCAGTCATTCACTTCTACAAATGATTATTCATATTTTGGGTTTCAGTAAGCCTTTCAGGGCAAGATGGTAGCTAAAGTGAGTTGTCAGAGAGGACGTTGAGCCTGTAGAACAATTTTTCCAAGCATCCTTTCCAGTCCAGGGGTTAACACAACAAATACTGCCTGGGCATCACGTATGCTGCCACTCATGAAGTTAAATCACCTCCTCTTCCTCCTTTATCTTTCTGTCATTTACTTTATCCCACTGAGCATGAAGAGCACCTTGATTTGCGTGCTACACAGAGATGGGCGCAGATTTGTCTGTCAAAAAATAAATAAAACTAAGGCTCCTGTTTGTGAGTGACCATCAAACAGTGTTTCCTTTTTTCTAAAGCGGGGGGGGGGGGGGGGGGGGGGGGGGGGGGGGGGGGGGGGGGGGGGGGGGTTAAGGTTTTGAGCACAGAAAGAAAGACTGAATGAGAGAGGCAAGATTGAAGGGGGAGAGCGAGAACGGCTTGCACTCTCGAAAGCCATTAAAGTTTGATTCACCCACTCCTCACTCTTTGAATAAATCAACCTGTCGTTCCCTCTCTCCCTTTCTTTCAAGCGTGTGGGTCCCACCCCTCCATCCCCACCCTGCCTTTGGCACTCTCCTTTCCTTTAACACTCACTTGGCAGAATTGGAATTCTGACAAGGTTTTGCTAACATTGAAGACAGTTGTGCATCTTGTCAGTCCCTCCATATTTTTGCTGCGACATGGGTGATTGTGATTATGTTTAAGAAGAAACACAGAGTGCGAGCTCTCATCGCTTTTTGCGGTGTGTATGATACCATGGTTATGGAAACAAAACTCTGCTAAAAGAAGAATTGTGTGTGTGTGTGTGTGGGGGCGGGGGCTTCAACCTCACCAGGGCTCCAATTTGGCATTATGCAAATTCCTCAACAATTCTTTCCCTCTGACTTGGTCTGTGTCTCAGTATGCATCTCCCTTCCCATTCATCTGTTTCCCTCTTACGGTTCCTTAGACCGTGGCTAGTTTTCCTTAATAGAGCTTTATAGCTTTTTCAATTTGCTTAAATCTGTTTTGGCTGTCACTTACACAATTGAGGTAGTAGGGAGAAAGGCATTAGAAAAAATGATGCATTATAGAGAAGTATTGAGGAAAGGAATTGGAATACAGTTGCTACCAACGGTTTTTCCTCTTCCTTGTTGTACATTAGTGAACCATACATACACAAAAGCTTGCTGTAGAGTACAATATGATTAACTTGAATCATACTTTGTACTCTCTTCTATGGAAAGCATCACTGACTTGTCAGTAAAAGCAAAGCTTTAGTTAAGATATGATTTATCTTGCTGCTACTTTTACTGTTCATTTTACAGCTCAGATTCCAGGTTTTACAAAACTGTGCTGCAGCAGGCATACACGACAACCACAACAAACACCTCTCAAACTAATTAAGGTGACAAACAGATGTTGAAGCTCCAACTTACATCCCTTTGTCAAATCTCTGCTACGTTTCAGCTTGTCTTTCTACTCAGTCTGTTGGAGTCTAGCAGGGTCTTGTTTGGCACTTAAGAACAAACCATTGAATTTGCCCCACTAGCTGAGGGGACTGACGGTGGCTATAGTGGTTGGTCTTTCTAACAAAACAGTTCCTGGGAAGCCAACTACTAGTTGGTTGTCTGAACCTTTCTGTAGTGTCACCTATGCTCATCCATACAAAAGAAACAAATGGGTAGTTAATTTTAGACATCCATGTCCCCCCAATGGTTTAACGCTTTGCATTTTGGACACTTTGTGGTTCTGTCATAGTTTAACGGGCTGATTGCAAAGTGATACACCACACTGAACCAGTTTGATTTTAATAGCACCACCATCGCATTTTATATTTTGTCCTCACTACATCTAAGGCTAAAAAAAGCAATTCATCATATACTATAAATTCATGATGCAGTTCTGCACAGCGTAGTGGCTGCAAGCAGGACTTTTAGTATTGTTTTCTCTGATGGTTGAGTCTTTGAATAGACAACAAAATGTACAGAGGCGATATGTGTACAGGAATCTTCTTTCATTGCAAGGACTTTGAAATTAGATTCTCCGCCTTTGTGAAAGAAGCATTGTAAAACATATCATGTCTTGATATGGTTGTTTTCGACATGATATTTGATGATTTTTTTAGATCAAATCACATTGCAGCATAATTTAGATTTTTTTGTCCAGTAACTAAATTGCTTCATAGCTTTCATCTAAATTGATCCACGTGTACCTCTTGTTTTCCATCACAATTCCATATCTTATCATTGCTGTGTGCAGTTTTCATATCCGTTTTTAGTATGCAGAAGTTTCAAAATGTTTTTTTTTCCAACACTTTCCCCTATTGTCCCACCTTGATCGTCTGCGCTGTGTTTTTGGATCATTCAGGTCAATGCTTGATATTCCACCACCCACGTCAGTGTGTCCCAGAAGTGTGCGTGAAGCAGCTATTTTCAGTGGCCAACTCTGCTCGATTTCTCTCAAAAGGTGTTTTCAGAAACACGTTTCGGTGGACTATTTTCGTAAAATAAGAAATTGTAATCCAAACGTGTTGCCATTATGGTCAGTTTTGAAATTCTGGAGCAGACAGCCCCATAAGGCGTTCATTCAATCAGGTGCAACCATCGGTTGAGGAGGGTGTAGATTGTTTTCTTGGCTTGTCAGTAGTCAGTGAAGAGAAACCAACAACTACAATGCTAGGAGGCGGAACAATCTCTTCCCTGAACTCAACGCGTATATGGACACGTACCATAATAGTACATGGCACCTCGCTTGGAATACGATCTCTTATTTTACAAAAAAAGTTAATTGAAACTTGTTTTTGAAAACATTTTAACCTAGAAATAGCCTATGCAGTTCCTGATTCTTTCTTCATTTCAGATCGACACCGGTCAGTTATAAAAAAAATGGCCACAGCTTAGAGAGGCACTGAGCCTGGCCGCTACTCATTCGCAAAGAGTTTCCTAGATTCAACTTTATGCAAATAAGGAGCGGGCAACTCGGAAGCCTGCTTCTCCTAAGACCCAGCGACTCTACCAGAATGCGGCTCAGCCTGTAGAGCGGGCGCCCGTATATAGAGGTTTACTCCTCAACGCAGCGGGCCCAGGTTTGACTACGACCTGTGGCTCTTTGCTGCATGTCATTCCCCCTCTCTCTCCCCTACTCCTTCAGCTGTCCTGTCAATAAAGGCCTAAAAATGCCCCAAAAACAATCTTTAAAAAATAAGAATTATAAATGGGAAAGGTGGAAATGTCGCTGACAATCGACACCTACCATTCAAATCCCAGCAAAGGCTGTTTCTTACTGAATGTGGAAATAGGAATTAGCAGGAATTAGCAGGAATTAGCAGGAATGGCATGTGATAACCTCTCCTTTTGTCAGGGAGTACAGCAGAACATAGAGTTTGTTTGGTGGGTTTTTACCTTTGGTCAATTACCATTTCTATCAAGTGAAATATACAATATTCTGTGTTGAGATAAGATTCTTTGGTGTGTTGTAGTCTTTCATTTTATTGGACAAAAGTCAGAAAAAAGAGGAAAGTCAGTATTCCTTTAAAGTAAGCACGTTGGGTATTCCCTGGAGTCACCTACTAACACTGATGCCAGCCACCATCACTAAGAAGGCCCTTTCCTTCTCATCTGACTTCGTCTCCACCTCCTCAGCTCCCTCTTCTGTGGTGTCCCCAACATAAGTGCTTTGATGTATAATTGAGTTGTATGAACGACCGCTCCTCTCCCCCTTTCTTACACTCTTTCGCCTGTGCCCCCCCTCCCAGGACCCGGCTTATAGAAAAGGTTAAAAGGGGAAAAAAGAAAAAAATAGGAAGCTAGAAAGGAAATTGAGACACCACTTATAATACATTTTGGCGGGAGAGAGGCTATTGGATTGGACAGCTACATTATAAGACAAGTGATAAGCAGCTAAGAGCTCCTACTAATACAGTAAAAAGCTGAGGCAAAATTTCAGCAGTTGCTACAAATGAATCAATAAAATGCAATCATGAAACGTTGGCTGAGCGAAGGGGATTGAGACAGTCGAAGGCGCAGACAATCAACACTCCTCTCATTGAGCACTTCATAACTGTTGTCATGTCTCATCAACAAGATAGAATTGAATTAGACAACATCACATTCTACTAAATGAGATAAAGAGAGATGAAAGGGGAATGAAACACTGTAAATAACAGGTTGGGATATGGGTTTTGTTGCAGGAAGTACCAATTGCCATGTAATGATCCCTTTATACAGGAGATAATTATACACACATTGCCATTCTGCATTTGTGTCATCGATGCTGCCAGAGTTTAGTTTTTTTAGAGCTCTATCATCCTACAATATGCACACAACGTAAGCCTTGTAAGCCTTAGGTACATTTAGCTGTAGCTATATCTCTTGACTGTGTCCATCTTCTTCCTACATGCAGTACTTTGCTTTGCTTGCTTATCTCTCTGTCCCCACTCCTGTCTGCTGCAGAGCTACATGAAGTGATTGCAAACGGACCCCAGTAGTGTCGCGGTTTCTCTGTACAGACTCTGTCTGTTCAGATCTGTGTGCCTGTATGTGGCTTTTTCATTTAGTTCAGTTCTATTTAGTGCAATCAACGGGATTGGAGTTTGGTGCTGTTTACTATGCAGCCTACTACCAAATTATGACAGTACTTCTCTCTTATTCACATTCACAAGAATTACGCTTGCAAACATACTGTAGCTCAATAATAAAGTTATGTAATACAACTTTGCCATTGATATTCCACTGAGCAGCTACACCACATACATCTCTATTCACACATACAATGTAGAAAGACAAAAATTACAAATACAGACTTAGAATAAAAGACTGTTTACCTTTAACATAGATCAAATATTCCACAGTACCAACTGGCATCAATTATTTGGACATAATTGATTTTAAATGAAATTGACATTACATTAAAAATATTATTTTCTTTGTAGTCCAGTTCAGTAAAGAGGAGGCCAATTTGTTTGACAAATGTGCTTTACCGGCCTGTGTTGCCGGGGAAGCACATTTAGTGCTCCAGCTGAGGTATAATTGACTCTCTGACCAGAACAGATGGCTAGTAAAGACCTATACATGTTGTAAAAGTATATATCCTGAAGTGTAGATTCAACCATTTTTTGGCAGATTGTTATTTGAGGATTAATATTAGATTTCATTTGAACCAAATTGCTTATAATTTCTGTCTGCCTATAACCTCTCCCTCTCCTTACTTCTTCCACACTTAAGATGTTAAATAAAAAGCCTGCATACTAATGCATATTTCAGTGAGCTGTGTTGATTTGCCCATCAAACACCCCAGTAGTAGAGTTCTTTAGCTGAAAAGCAGATGGAGGCATTTTAAGGCTCTGGTTGAAGGTTCCCTGTTGAGATGGGAGTGATGAGTTTAAGCACACACACACTCGCACATGCTATCCTTTGGGGAGTAACTACTGGCATTCGTGGAGCTCTGGAGTAATGCATGGGAAATGAAAGGCACCTGGGGTCATAGTGCAGGAGAAAGGCGGCCTAAATATTTGTACACCGATGTGTCTGCAATTGTTTGAAGTCTGAGTGTTTCTGTGGAGAGACAGCTAAGACATTACAGTTTTTTTTCCGATTGCTAACGACACTGGGCACAACTGAAGACACTTGCAAAGCTCAAACTACAGTCTGCTCAGCCAACAGTTGCCTGAGCCGTTCACATTACCTGTAAAACTCATTCCAAGCAACACAAGTCTTAACACACGTCTGAAAACAGGCTTAGTGCAGCAAACACTATGCACAACCCTAACTGGGATAACACACACTGCCAATCAGAACACACTGAGGTGAAACAAACTAGCATCAAACACCAATACAGAAATTACAAACTTTCTCATTTACAGTTGGAACATTTTGAGTGACTTAACACTACTCAATAAGGAAAACATATTTTTATGTGAGGTATACAAGAAGGGAAGAAAATCAGAAGTTTGCTTCAATATAGTATTTTTTGTCTAGTAATTTATTGAATTACTGGAAACAAAACTGCAGTTGCATAGTAGTAACAGAGAACAGTGCGACTGCCTTTCACCAGCATCATGCAGCAAGTTGTCTTCATCACATTGGATGTCTGCATCATCTCTAAATACTTATGAATGTGATGTTTCCATTGCTTTCACCTCCATTACTTTCTGAAAAACAGTAAGAACACAGTTTTACTATTGTAAAGATATAGTGTTTTTGTTTTTTATAGCTGTGTATGTAGCCCCAGACATCTCACCTGGACACATTGGTATGTTTGCTCTTTTACCCATTTCTCTCAAACGGTACAGTGTAGAATTATTTACTATGATTCTTGTTTGGTGATTGTATAAAAAAAAAGGCTTTCTGAGCTTTCTCTATGTAAATACCGTATAAGTTCACTAACTAGTCTAAAACAAGACACCTGCTTCGGCTTTCAGCTAAAATTGCAATCAGCAGTGTTTGATAGGCACCAGACTGAGATCTCTTCTGTTTTAAATGTGTGGTTAACAGTTTTGACAGCAGTGTGTTAGCATCTGAACATTGTTCTGTAAATTCACAGTGTTATGCAAGTTGGGGTAAAAGTCATGAGATACTGTAAGTGTGTAGAGTTTTGACATCTGTGTTCAAGCGATGAAAAACAAACCAGAGTTTGGTCCACGGGAACTGCTGCTGTGCAGACTGTAGTTAGAGTTTTGCACATGTGGCTTCAGTTGGGCCCACTGTCGTTTAGCAATCGGAAAAAAAAACTAAGTATCATGGAAGGTGGAGCTCCATCTGCCCTCACGATACCCCATGCCTGAGGCTACAGATAGAAAAAGATGTTGATATAGAGTGCAGTGTACCTATAGGACCAGACTGCATAACAGAATGATTCAGGAGTACAGAATTGGCAATGAAGTAAAAACACACAAACGGCTTGAAAACGAGCACACATGGGAATACAAGTAGGGAGGAGTGAAAGGCAGTGTATCTATTGGAAAACAGCAGAACATTGAATCCCATGTGATGTTGCTGAGATGAAACTGCCTCAACAGCAACTTGGGCAGCATAGTTTGTCTAAGAAAGAGCTGTGTAAGGTGCAGCTTCTCCCGGTCATTGGCCGCAAACACTTGCAGGAGAAGAAGGTACATAAGAAGGTACCCTAGTTAGCACGATCAAACTCAATCACACGCGGTCAGGCCTATGGTTCCTGATGCATCTAACGGGGGGAATCCAGCCATCAGAATTGCTTCCTACATCTTCTGTTTGTTTTCAGCAACACGGGTCACTACTAAATACCTGTTAACAAACAGCCACAAATATTAACACAATGTCAGAGTAAATCGTAAATTTAAAAACAAAAAGGCAACGTCTCTGACTATCAGGCAAAGTATTGATGCCTCACCCACATTTTTACATTGCTGCAGTTCCCGAGCATCTGAGAGGTTTTTAGCTTTTTCCACGCCAGTCGATGTAATAAAAGAACAACTGCCAGGATCATTAACATGTGATCAGCATTCATGAGGTGCTTTGCATTGGCCATTTATGGTTAAAAATGGGCTAGTACAGAACGGTGTAAGAGACACACACTTGTGGGTAATCTGTGATCCATAAAGGGAGAACCCCTACGTTTTATAAAAATGAATTTTTTTAATTTATTTATTATTATTATTATTTTTTTGGCCAATGCCATTTTTGGTCTTTGGTTGTTTTTTCCACTTTTGATAAGGCTCCTAGGCACAGTTTTATAAATCAGACCCCAGAGGAGGAAACCCCCGATGACATGGTGAGACAATGCAGACTCGAACAACTGGTGGTTCCAAACCTTGCTGTGAGACACACTGTAACATCCTCCCGCCCCATACAAAACTCACAAGCACCAAAAATGTAAATAGATGTTTTTTTTAGATTAGGCATAAACTGCTTGGCAGTTTAGGGATCTGAGTAGTCTAACATCTGTGTTCTGGGCAAACAGTTTTGGGATATTGCAGATTACAGTAGTTAAGATGGTAAGATGGTAAGTGACTGTCCAAGTTAAAGGACAGAAAAGCCCTGATGTCAGAAATAGTAAATGTGATGAAACCAGATAGCACTGCCAGAAATCAGATTTTACGGGGTTTTTAGCATAGATTAGCTGCTTCAGCTTAAGTGACCTGTCTCAAGTGAAATGACAACCTCTCACAGGTGAACAAAGCGATATGTAGTACTGACAGCTAGCGTGTAATGGGGACTGCATTTGAAATTTTAAAATGCTGCATTGTATCTACAAAATAATTTACTAAAAGCAGCTTGTCTCTTCACTGTACATTACATAAGGTTGCATGGCACTTTGAAATGTGGGAACCATCTTACTGTCCCAACATTTCATACCTGGGAAGTTGGCAATGGTAGCCACAAGAATATTCCATAACATACATTGCAGAGTGACCTGTAGGGAACGTTAATTAGGCTCCATGGATGTTTTGCCAAAGTAAATAAAATTGCATGTATGAGGAAGTCAAACTTGCAGTTTCTGTCGCCTGTCACAGTGGTTGTTCCCGACATGGTAAACAGCCGCGGCCCGCCCGATCTCTCTCTACTACTTCTCTCCATCTCTCCCCTCTGGAGAATTGCCTGGACAGTGTTTGACTCACTCCCAGTTAATTCAAATCATACCACTTGTACTGGTGAGTAACTGCAAACTATCAAGCTGTCATAAAAAGCCTCTCCACCACTACCTGAAGTTGCCACTCAATATTGGATTATAGAGCTTTGTGATAATATTCCAGATGTGTACCTTCACAGGTGATTGCACTCAATGTGAATAGTGAAAGATTATGAACATAGAGCAGCCAGAACAAGCAGCGTCCGGCTAACTGATCAATGTAAAAGCACCAGTTTGAAGCTGTACAGGTCTATAGGTGCTGCAGGTCAATTTCTCTGCCTCTTGCTCTGGTCTTTGTCACATATCTTTCATATGCACACAAACAAATACAAGCAGCCCACATACACAAACTCGCACGCACGCATCGCTTCAACTGGTCCCTGATTCCCCTATGTCTTTAAAAGGAAGTGTGGACTGATTAAAGTCACAGTTTTATGGGGAACTGTGAGAAATGACTAAATAAATAAATAAAGCCAGAGTGTCTTGCCCCTCTAGGCAACAGCCGTTTATATGATAATCAGTTCTACTCTAATTTGCATTTAATTCTATTTTAAAAAAATGACTTCTTAAAAAAGAGATGAAGTGGAGAAGAGCGGGAACAATTATGTAAAAGAATTATTCTGTATTCCGTGGTATTCCATAGGAAAAACGGGCTTTGTTATCATTTACCTTTCACTGCCTTTCATCAGGTAGTTAAGGGCCACCCAGTTCTAAATAGGAACATACATACAATTAAACTAAATAAAAGCACTTTATAAAGCACATTTCATATATAGGAAAAAGGCAACACAATGTGCTTTACATACAAATGGCATGACAATGAAAAAACAATTAGTCCTGAGTATACAAATACCAAGATATACAAGATAGCACAATAGTTACATAAGGTTCCCATATACACACGCCAAAAGGTTAGCCATTGACTGTTTCAAGATAAATGTTTTTATCCTGCTTTTTAAAGTGTTCATTGTGAGGGCCTTCAGGCCGGGTGTTCCATCTCTTTGGGGCATACAACAGAAGGCAGCCTCTCCCGCTTTACTGTTAGTATGAGGGATGACTGTGGGACTGAGGGTTCTTGCCGGTTTGTGTGATATTAGCATGAGACTAACTTGCCTAAGTGAGTGTAGCTCTTTCCTAACTCTAAAGGGGGTTGTGTGGTGTCAAGCTCGACTCACCCAGCGCTGCATGGTGTCACAGTTGGAAAATGGCAGTTGGCCTCGGTACCCTCTGGCAGTCGACAGCCAACAGCTTCCTTGTGAGCTGCTCTGGCATCGTCTCTCTTTGGGCACCCAGCGTTTCCTCATTGCTTTGTTTTGAAAAGGAGTCTTTACAAAAGACTGCTTGTGGGAAAACAAGTGGTTTCCATTTGAACAGCCTTTTGCCCAGTGTTTCTTCAGCGTGTGTGTGGTGTAGCGTTGGGCGTTCAGCCTGTGTTTTCTCAAACTTCTCCGTCATCATCTCGGTGAATCTCATGACTCTTTTACACACACGCACATCACACACACAATCCCAAGTCAGTATTTCCCTAACAATTCAATACTTAAAAAGACTGATATCATATCAACAAACCGCTACTCAAAAGACAAGGTTGTAACAGTAAATACTGAGTTGCAAGACCATTTAGAGCTTTGTACACAAGTAGCACAGTTTTAAATTCAATTCTAGTTTTGATGGGGAGCCAACATGGGGAGCAGACATCTAAGAGCAAGTGCAATGTGCTCATATGTTTTAGCTCCCATTAGAACAGTTAATTTTGAAGTAACTATAGTTGCTTCACTTTGATTTCGGGAGGCTGGTGAATAGACCATTACTGGTTATTCAACCAGTTTTGAACTGGGCCGGATAGGCCGACCCCTTTTCTGTCCTCTTAAGTAGAATATCATGGTCAGCAGTGTCAAAAGTAGCACTCATGTCCAGGAACACAAGAACAGAAGAAGACAGGGTGCCCAGATAGCTCAGTTGGTAGAGCAGGCGCCCATATACAGAGGTTTACACCTCGATGCAGCAGACCTGGGTCAGACTCCAACCTGCCGCCGTTTGCTGCATGTCATTCCCCTTCTCTCTCCCCTTTCATGTCTTCATCTGTCCTGTCAAAAATAAAGGCCGAAAAGGCCCCAAAAATAAAAGATTTTGTTGGAGTCTGCATTTATATGCAGATAGTTCTAATCTTCGATGGGTGCTGTTTTGATCAGTAGTGTAACATCTAGGTTGCGGGTAACTAAGAGTTTTCTGGAAAGAACCTCGGTCATCCAGGTCATAGTTAACTAGTGAAAGGTAAACTCACGGGCAACTAGTCTTGGTTAAAGGTTCTCCGAAGACAAATTTTGTTTTCTTCCAAAAGACTTCTTTATTTCTGACTAAAGGTAGGGAAACACAGTTATTAGTCTCTGGGAGGTTGTTGTCAAGATAATCGATACCCTCCTTCGTTAGTGTTCCTGGCTTTTGTAACGACGGTCATTATGGTCAATTCAGACATAACGACTGGGAATTGAAGTCACCCAAGGACTGGCAGCGTAATTATATTAAAATGTTCACAACTTACAGCTACAACTAGCGATAAATCACAACCTAATTTAACCTAACATATATTTTTGTGCCAAAGATGCTACACATAAAACAAAATATACTGTACATGGCAGAAAATAAAATGTTGTTTAACTATGTGATAAGTGGTAGTGTTATGTAATGGTAGTACATCTCCTAGTTGTGATTATACAGTATAACATGACCTCGTCAACGCAACCTTTCCCCCAGAGTGCCACTGTCCACTTAAATTTACCATTTTTACCTTAAGCACTCAATCAATTTGGAGACATACTTACTGCAAAAAAAGAAAGGCCATCACGGAGGAGAATGGTAGTCTCCAAATGGATTTGTCATTCTTTTTTAGTGTAGTAAATATACTGCATGGAGGTTGCTTGATGGCACCAAACTTGTCCGCCAGGATAACATTCCACAAAGATAGAAACAGAGGTGCAGGACTTGCCCTTGGTGGCCCGTCCTTGTACCCTTCCCCTGGGATCAACCCGTGGATCCCTGAGGCTTGCCAGACCTGATTACCTTTACATTTAAACAAACAGTACTGTCACTTTAGAAGCAGTCAGTTATGAGCTCTGACAGAGATTAGGCAGTTGGCGGAGAGGACTGATCAGGAGATAAAGACGTTATTTGTTTCACACCTCATCCATTGGCTAGATTGAATCCCTACGTCCTTTGTGCTGCGCACATACCACACTAGAATCAAGCGGATTTTGGGCCGATTCCCCCTCACGACAATGGACAGCAAAGACCTGAGCATAACTTAGCTCCTTGGTTAGCTCACACTCGCTGGGTGACTTGTGCTGGACCTTACTTCACTTACTCCCAGTTGTTCTGACCCTCCTGTATGAAGGCTGTCTCAAAGCCCTCTGCCACAGACGCCCAGCAGCATGGTTCTTCCAGCCCGTCGTCTGCCATGTCTGTTTCCTCTAAAGCCATGTTTGATCGCAGAAGATTTACAGTGTTGAGTACTGGGACTTTGGTTGTTTTTGAATGGAACCTGTTTGTGTGTGGTGTGATGTTTTGGCTAAAGCATTGCTTTCCACACACTATAGAAACAAAACTGTATTTCACATGTATCAATCTCTGTTAGGAGCTAAAACTGAAAGGAATACATAACATACATACAAACAGTGATTACACACGCACACACACACACACACACACACACAGGCTGTCCTTGCCTTTCAAAAGTGGCTCCTCTCACTGTCTGTTGGTGTGGAATCATTTTTTTTCGGCTGACTGCTTCTCCAGAAAATCGACCATTGCTCAGCCAGGCCACAAAGTGGTGGACAAAGAGGAAAGCAGCGCACGAGCAAGATGGAACGAAAGGTTATAATGTTAGACATTTTTACAATCAATTTCTGTACAGTACACAAAGGCTTGCTCCATATTATGTGCTGTATTACATCTTTCTCACCAGATTAACAGAAATGTATTGGGTGCAGAAGGTCAAGTGAATTGCCAGGAAAAGACTAACTGCTGTTAGAAAAGCAAAGAAGAAATGAATGGCAGCTATGTGTGGGAAGTGCAGACCAATAGCATACACACTCATCAGATTAGAAATATGGATGGTTCTAAGCTACTTTTAGATTACTCATTTGTACTGTTGGGTTATTTCTATTAGTCTCTTTAAAGAGTGGGTGTTACCTTTTTTTTTTTACTTCACTTGAGATCCACTCTTCTCAATCTTTCACTGCTTTGTTACCATCCCCGCAGGAATCCTCAGTTGGTGGAAGAATGAGAACAGCCAAATTAGGGTTTGTAGAACAGGGTTGCTACTGATGCCCCTGCTGCAGCACCATTGAATTTGCTTTTACCAAGGCCGTCTCTGACAGAGCTATAAACAGAAAAATCACAGCAAAAGAATCCTTGTCAACTAGTAAAGCTATGAGAATAAACAGAAACAATGACAGAGTTGCTGCATGGTGTAAATGGGAGGAACTGCATAGGCTGGTAGGCATGTGAATGTGGATTCATTTTGTGTTGTTTACCTCCTAAGTGGGGACACTAGTGTACACTGGAACGTGCCCATTGTTTGCTTGTTTCAAACATTTAAGAAGGAAATGTGAATGTATCAGAACTATTTCATTGACAATTTGAAAGTATATATTAAATAGCATTTTTGTATTGTATTGACAATGTGGAAGTATTAAGGTAATGTTGAATCTCTAGTGTTTTATCTTTTATGTGGACTTCAGGAACAATAGTTGTTACTTTGGATCCATGGCAATCTTTCTTTCAAAAATGCATCATTCCCGTAATTAGAGTTAAACTTCTAAAAGGCACAGCTATCGAAAGAAAACAATGTTGTTACCCAGGTTACTCAGTCAATCACTTAAACTGAGGTCAAGATGCAATTCAGTACCCAGGCTGCAAAGATGGCATCAGCCACACATAGGTTTTACTGCTGGGGCTGCTAAGATTAAAGGGCTTTCTGAGGGGGGGTTTCATGCCTCCACCTTGGCCCCAAGCCCAATGTCTATTGCGATATCCCAGGTACATACAAGAGGACTGCAGCTTGGTACCACTGGGAAAGAATGTGCTTTAAAAAAATAAAAATGTCACAACTTTTGCCATGAGTGGAATTTTAATGACACACATCCTTTTTATGAGCAGGTCTGTCTCATTGGTTTGTGGATGTTATTGCCAATACATCAAATGTTAAGTTGTTACTACCCCCTTTAGGCTTGAATGCTCATTTTATCAGTGACATGGCTGCATCATGGACACATGTCCAGGAGGTGTATGCAAAAAAAATACTACATGGTAAGCCACAAGCTAGGCTTCTCCACTGTCTACTGAGATTGGGTTGGCACAGTTCTGGAGTTCAGGTCTCTGTAAAACTCATTCTTTTGGGGATATTTCCTGGGTCCTCTCTAATCTGTTTGACACCATTGGAGAGAATAACTGCTCAATAATTTGACAAAGCATTTTTATTTTCTGGCATGTCCCAAAGCATTGGTACTGCAAGCAGCATAAAAACAAATTCTACACACTTTCAAACAGCTGAAACCAACTTTGGCTTTTCAGTAGAGTATAAATCATTTTTGTACCGTTCACCCCATTTACTGTTGGAAACTTGCAGATGAAGGACACTTAGTCTTGTTTCAATAGCAATGAATAATTGATAAGCTAATTTCAAATGTGAAATATGGCTTTGTGTGTCACCTCTATGATTAATATAAGTGACTACGTTTACATGCACATAATATTCAGTTTTTTCCCCTTATTCCAGAAAAAAAAAAGATTTTACGCTCCACTAATATTCCAATTTACATGTTGCCGTAGAAAATTGGATTTGTTGAATGGTTTCCAGGAGTGGCGGACTTGTTGGACCATTCTTTCAACCATCTTCTTTAAAAGGTTGTTGTAGCAATGTGCTCACATATCCTAAAACCTGGGGCCCATTGCATGAAAATTTCACTTTATGAGGGTTGTTAACATTAACTCATATTAACTTGTATCATGTTTTTTTAACATCAATACGAGTTCCCCCAGCCTGCCTTTGGTACCCCAGTGGATAGAAATGGCGATAGGTGTAAACCAAGCCCCGGTTATCCTGCTCTGCCTTTGAGAAAAGGAAAGCTCAGATGGGCCGATCTGGAATCGTCCTGTTATGAAGTGATAAGGGGCAGGGATACCTCCCCTTTCTCTGCTTTGCCCGCTCAGAGAATTTGGCCCACCCATGAGAGAGAGATACATCATGGCTTTCAAATGAGCAAAGTGGCAGTTGGTCAAGGCCCCCCCCCTCCCACTCTAGTGGCTTCAGATTTGTTGTTAGGGGACTACAAAGGCCTGTATAAAAGCATCCAAAAACGCCCCTGTCATGGGACCTTTAATATCAAATTCTTGATAATTTTTAAAACAGGCTGTGTTTCTCCATATTATTGGGTCTGCAGCCTTGCAAACTGTTGGCTGGTTGGTTTGTGTACAGCAACCATAGCAACACACAGAGCTGACCAAGCCGTAAACAGGCAAAGAGGCGTAAACTGCGGTAAAAACCTTGATTGATTGTATACATATCCAAAGAATGCCTCTAGGCCTTATTCGGAAAATCCAACCCAAGTATGCTGTTTACATGAACTGTATCAACTTTGGAATATTGTCATAATCTGAATAAAAGTGGAATACTGGTATGCTTGGCTCTTTACATTCTTCTTGTTCTTTGAGACATGTAAGCGATAAAACACAAGAAGATGGAAAATGAAATTTGGTGGAAATAAAAAAGAAAAAGGCCAGAGTGCAAAGCGGAAGGCCATTTTTTTGCTGCGTTTGTGTTAATTAGATTAGATTATACTTTATTCATCCCACAATATGGAAGTTCACTTGTTACAGCAACAGTTTTTCCACAATAAAAACAAACAAACAAACAACAGGCAAACAGCAGACTATGTGTGGCTTTATATAAAAAGTATTGTAAAGTACAGTACAGTGAGGTGGCCATAGTTCGAAGAATTAAGTAAGTGACGTGAAATTAAATAGAATAATATTTAGTTATATAATATAGCAAAAGTAACTGACCATAATATAAATGATATTGAAAAAGTAAGTACTTAAACAAATATAATTACAGATAATAAAAATAAAGATATACATAGAGCCATGGTGAGTGGTGGGTAATTGAAACGGGAAAAGAAACTACAACATTATCAGGTGGTGCAGGTGTTGTAGAGCCTGACAGCGGCCGGGATGAACGACGTGCGGTACCTCTCCTTACACCGTGGGGTGTATCAGTCTGCTGCTGAAGGAGCTGCTCAGGGACCCCCCAGTGTCATGTCGGGGGTGAGAGGTGTTGTCCATGATGGATGTCAGCTTAGCTAACATCCTTCTCTCCCCCACTTCCTCTCTGGAGTCCAGAGGACAGTCCAGGACAGAACTCGCTCTCCTGATCAGTCTATTGAGTCTGCTCCTGTCCCTGTCCGAGCTGCCCCCCCCCCTCCAGCAGACCACATTATAAAGGATGGCAGAGGCCACCAAAGAGTCATACAAAGTCCTGAGGAGAGTCCTGCACACTCCAAAGGACCTGAGTCTCCTCAGCAGATGGGGGCCACTCTGGCCCTTCTTGTAGAGTGCATGGGTGTTATCAGTCCAGTTCAGTTTGTTTTTTAGGTGAACACCCAGGATTTTTTTTTATGTCATCAAATGTTTATTATTTTCATTTTACAAATTAAGAAAATCACAAATAAACCACAGGCAAAATACTGGAACATAAAAATGTGTCCCAGGACGAAAACATAAAGAAAGGCGGGAGGGGAGGAAACAAAAAAAGAATGCAACAGGAAGAGTGTACAAAACAGCTTAAAAACAATAAACACAGAGACAGGCATACAAAAACCCAATCACAGACAGACACGAGACAGGGAACCAATCACACATGCAAACAGAAGCAAACAGAAGTAAAGACTTTACACAAATTGTGAACACCCAGGATATTGTAGCTCTCCACTGCCTCACTGTCTGATCCCTGGATGCTCACCGGTGTGAAGTGGAATGTTTTCCTCCTAGAGTTGACAATCATCTGCTTCGTCTTGCTGTACCTGGTAACATTATCTGTAGACCATACAGACTGGACTCCTGCTTTAGGTGTCCTATAATGTTAACAGGCATCAGCTAATCAAAAACCAGAAACATTTTGCACACCTGTATGAAGCTTTTTTAGTTAACATATTTTTCTTCTCTTACCTTGATTTAATTATATAGCTTATAAATATGTAGCTTTTTTCTCCTCATTCCCTCACATGGTCAGAATAAAACCAGCGGCAGTGTGACAAGGCGCCGCATGTGGGAGGGAGTGACGGACGGACAGAGGTTGTGAGAGGCAGGCAGTGAAAGGGTTAGCGGAGCTGGTACAATCACATGCCTGCTGGGTTGGAAGCGGAGAGCAGACAGCTAGGGAGGAACTGAGAACCTTGCGAGCAGTGTAGGCGTAATCATGGCCCTATTGTAGTGAACAGTTAGGCTTCTAGAGCTGTGAGCAGCAGGGGACCAAAAGCCCAGGCACTGCCCCTGCAAATCACCATGTCTTTAACATTTCTGACAAAAAAATAAGAGCAGCGCATTGTACTCAAGAGTGTGTGGGTTTGCCATGGCCTTTACCAGGTAGATCAAAAAGTCTTGACTTCAAATAGAAGAAAATGCATGCATGATTTGTGACTGCCATTTCTTACTAAACGAACAGAAGGCAGCACAGAATGTACCTGGATTTGTTGGCTACTAGTAACACGGCCTAAGAATAGCATTTACAGTCAGTGGGTCAGAGGGTCAGTCCATCTGTTCTATTTGGTTATTTTGAGAGGTGGTGAGTTCCAGCATCATCTAAACCACTGCCCAACGTTTGCCAATTGTTCAGTTGTCTGTGATATTTTTCATACCAGAATCTAGTGATGAATATAAGTGATAATTAGAAAAGTGCCAGATCCCCTTTGCACCAAAGTTGAAATCAATAAAATAGAGCAGGCTTTGCCATCCTCTGATATTTCAAATCACTTATAGAAATGTGGTGGGATTCAGGTGGGCACTCCCTCAATTGCATAAACATACGCATTCAATAATGGTTGTTCAAGAGTCCTAAATCTCGAGTCCTAGTCACAAGTCACTGTGTGTGTGACTGTAGTCCCACACACAGCAGTCCCACAAGTCACCAGCTTGAGTCCCCAGCAGTTTTACGTAAATTGTAAGCTCAAACTGTCGCAGACACAATCAATACAACGTTACAGTCTTTAGCAGAGCAGCATCTTTGGTTATCATCCACGATCTGTAGAGCATTTGGTTGGAAAAATCTTGAATATGTGACATTTTCCCAAGAACACAATCAATACAGTGTCTATGTTATAATTATCATAGATAAGCAAACTCTGAGCAAATGAAGTACTTAATCATGGAGAGGGATGTTGCCATGGATCTGAAATAGTACTTAGGGCAGTTTCAAGTCATTTTTGGGGTGATGAATTAAGTCAGTTTGTCAAAAATGGTAATGTATTTATCCAATATGCACTTAGTAGAGGAATAGAAGAATACTAAACAGTTGTGATGTGACCGTGTTCATCCTCCGCGCAAAGTGACTATGGGCGGAAAATAGCACTCGTGCTACAACCCGGTAAAATGCATCTCTCCTTGTTCTTATACTAGGTTAATGTTAACTTGTGCATTGTCGCTGTTTCAGTAAAATAAAACCTAGACAAACTAAAAAATACAGGCCAATCTACATTTCCTAAGAGAGAAAGGGAAGTGCAGAGTTGAGGTATTATTTTTTCCGGCTTTTCTATTATTTTTAATGATTAAAAGTGACATGGTACCAATGCAGTATGTAGATAATTTCCTCATAAACCCTTGATCTTTCACATTCAGGCTGATAATGACTATTTTTAAGAGGAATGTGTAGAATGCTAAAAAATATTTGTTTTATAAATATATTGCGGTCTCCTCTTGCTATGCTTCCAATAGCTAACTTCTCAATTGCAAGATTTGTGTTTGGGTGATTTGCATAATTTCGTTTGAACAAATCATACACTAATTTGGAGCTTTTAGCTTGTGCACCTAAAGAGCATAATTTGGCTTACACACTGCAGACTGAATGGATTTGGTTCCATTTCTTCCATTACTAGAGTGATGTATAAATGAATTAAACAATGTGCAGTTGTTGTTAGACAGAGTATCATCACACACTGTTGTGACTACTCCCTCAAGTACTCCCTAGAGGAGAGAGCTGACATTTGGAATCTGGAATCCATAACAGCAGCCCTCTGTGGACTTCAGCCCCTGGCATCCCTCAAGGTCCCTGAGAGAAGCTGGGCCATGTACTTTAGTCTTTAGGTCTGGCCAGCCTCAACTCTCCAGGGCCCCAGAAGTCATGTTGAGTCTGAAATCTGGCCCACAGGAGACCAGCACTCTACTGCTGCCTTCAACCGAGGCAGTAGAGACTGCAGTGCAAACACCAGCATATTATACAGCACAGGTGCAGTTAAAAGCGAATCGGGACTCCCTTCTTTATTAGAGATTTTTCATGGCTGTTAGATACAGGCTTTCATTTTCATATGCTTATACTGTATCTGTGCTCTTGCTTTCTTTCTCTCCTCTCACTGTCTGTCTTCCTTTCAGTCTGTTTTTCACCCGTCTGTGTTTCAGTCTCCTTATATCTTGTCTGAAGTTTTTTTCTCATTTCTTCAAGTAGTAACGCCCCATGCTTCATTGGAATATTACTGATGGTGGCACATGGTACATATTTAGTCTTATCACACCATTAAGAATCTTCAACGAGAATCTTTTCTTGCATGTTGTCAGTCTTGTAAGTGCTGTTTGGCAAACTTATCTTGGACTGTTATGTCTGAAGTGACATCTATCTTTCCACGATAGTGCGAAGGTCTGATTGATGAAAGGCTGCAGCGATCCTGTCCGTCTGACAGGTTCAGCCATCTCTGCAGAGAAGCACAGAAGCCGTGTTGGAGTGGCCAGTGGGTTCTAAGTCATTGCCCGACCAATGCCCTTGTTACCCATTTACGGATCTCTTGGAAGAAGCATGGCGCATCCACACTTCTTCTGTTACACGACGACGCCCACCATGCTTATGGTAGCTGTCGTTGATTTAGCCATTTCTTACACTCTTCAGTGGATCTATGCCTCAACACAATTCTATCTTGGACTTCTACTGAGAGTTCCTTGGACTTCAAGGCTTTATGATTTTCTTGCTATGTACTGCGAACTTTTGGACCTTGTTTACAAAGGTGTTTGCCTGTAATTCATGTCCAATCTACTACATTTTTCACAGTTGATCAGTAGGTCCTAATTTACGTTTGTAATACAAGGGGTCTGAATAGTCTCAATAAAAACAGAATGCTCTTCCTTTATCTCTCTCTCTCTCTCTCTCTCTCTCTCTCTCTCTCTCTTTCTCTTTCTCTTCCACTCTCACTCACACTCTCTCGTCTCTCCTTCTATAAGTGGTAGCTCTCAGAGGAAGACCAGGGCAATTCCTTCACTGCACTTCAGACAAGACACATCAGGAAACTCTCTTCCTCGCTCTTCAACTGTCTCCTCACTTAACATTCGGCTTCCCATAGGAAATGGCCCCCATTTATTTAAAAGCTTCATAGCACTGCCAAAGCATATATGCAATAATATAAGCCATGGCTATCCAATGGGTTTTTGCACTTGTGAAGGAAACTGTAGTGACAAAGACAACGCTTCTCAACTAACATTCAGTGGTACGGTCTCGCCAAGCCTTACTGTGCGTTGTTTATTGTGTGTCGTTTATGGAAAGTAATTTGACAGTCTTATAGGCTAATAAAAACAGAAGGATTCACTGCCTTGCATTTTGCATCTGGTCACCCACATTGAATTCGGCATCACATGGGTCCAATCAATGGCCTGATAGCGAGGCTATTAAGACTCAGTGAAAGGTACAAAAGGCCAAGCAGACGACTGTCTATGACTATGTTTGATGGCTCTTTGTGTTCTTGTTACCAGGCGTGCTTCAGTATTCTCTCTGCAGTAGTGGACTGGAATGCAGAGAAATCTATTATGGGTAGCTGATGATCTAAGGCAACTGTTTAAATAGGTTGCTTTAATGTTTTTTTTTCCTCTTTGTATTGAAATGCACCACTTATTTAAGTAGAGCATTTTGACCTTCAAAGCTTTTCAGTGTGATAAAGGGAAAGCAAGATAAGAATGAATAAAGTGAATGGGTAATAATTTTGTTGTGATTATGTTAGCAGGCAATAGATCCTCCAGAGTCTAATAGCTGAGCAGCACCTGCACACAGCCAAGCATGCTCACATCTGAAGTAGTGTTGAGAGTTGGTCATCTGTGTGTTTCAGCAAAGCTTTGAACTGTTGTTGCTTGAACTGCATTGAACACTGTGGCAGTGTTGAATCTGGGAGATCAAAAATGGTGTGTGTGTGTGTGTGTGTGTTAACTTATTGAAGTGTGGTACGTTATTTACTGAGCCTTGTGGCATTTGACACTGGGAGGTGTTAATGTGTCATTGTTTAATAGGTTGCTGTGTAAAGAGAGATAGAAACTGGCATGCTTTAGGGGAGGAGAAAAGATAGGTCATATCACACACTTTCTCCATACACATCCAGATCTCATGCTCGTTCCAAAAAGAGGTACACACACCCTAATGCTCAACTATCAAACTGCTTCTTTGACATCAAAGCAACGTTGATCAAGCAGACACCCATGCCAGACACACGTAAAGGTATACAAGTGTGCACTCACAAACAAGCACAGGCAGGAATATTTAATTCATTCATCAAGAGTTAGTTTTTGCCTTTTTTATCCATTTAATTTGTGGCTGTGCTCCAGTGTCATGCTGCAGGCTCTAGGATATCTTTTTACAGGTGTTTTGCGTTCTCTCGTAAGCAGACAACTTGACAAGCATAATAATTGTATCAGAGAAATGCAGCTTAGATGTTTATTCAAATGCTGTTATTGTTGTGGAGGAGTGGATTAGTAACTCCTCTCCTTCACTCCACAACCATCATTGAGGTTTGCTTCAGTTTCACTTTAAGTGCTGCTCTGGAGCCTCTAAGTGACCAGAGGAGAGCAGAATATGGCAAACTGTCCAACCTACCAAAGACTGTTTAGTTTTTTTTATTTCATTATTTATCTCAAAAAATCAGTGTTGCAAAAGAAAATAATAATATAATAATTTAAAACCACCAAAGTAAAAAAATTGAATTTACCAAAGAAATAATAATAATAATGAAAAACATTTTTAAAAAAGTTTGAGAAGAAGCAGATGGATATATAGCAGTTTAGTAGGTCCTGTCCCTGCTTTGATAATATCATGACAACCAAATATCAATGCAAATACAGCATCCAATCTTTCAGATCCAATAACTTACAAGAATACAAAAATAGACATACAACAATAACTTCACATTACAATTACATCCCCATGTTTTGGTCTGTACCTTTCTAAATTGGTCAAGTATTATTTTTTTTTAATCTATTTTTTAACTGAATGACTTTAAGGCTCTGTTTGATGTCATTGTTCAGTCCATTCCATAATGTCACCCCACAAACTGAAATACACATGATTTTAATTGCAGTTCGCACAAGAGGTTGTTTAAACACACATTGCCTTCTTAGATGATATCCCCTGTTTCTTTCCTTAAACATTTTATGTATGTTACATGGTGAATTATTGCCTTTAACTTCAAACATAGATTGTGCAGTTTTGAATGTAACAATATCCATAAATTTCAGCAAATTTGAGTTACAAAACAGATGATGAGTCTGCTCATAATATTATTGTGATTTATTATCCTAATTGCTCTTTTTTGCAATGTGCAAGTATTTAGTAAGGTGCTATTGTATGTATTTTCCCAAGCTTCCAGAAAATATAACATATACGGTAAAATAGAAATTATGTGTATTTTGGTTCAATATGTATCTAGTTTTGCCCAATATACCAATACTCCCGGCCATTTTCATGCACAGATATTTAATGTGGGGTTTTACTTTCATAGACTCTTTCAATTATTTTGCTATCAATTACTATTTTAACTTCTGTATTTGATTGATTTCCAAATATCATGAATTTATTTTTGTTCAAGTTTAAAGATAAACTATTTGAATCAATCCAAAGTTTTACTTCATTCATTTCTTTTGTGACCTTTTCCAGCATCTGCTGCAAGTCATCCCCACAACAAAAATTATTTGTCACCTGCAAAAACAGTACATTTTACTACATTTGATACTGTCCAAATGTCATTTAGGTAAAGGATAAACAGTTTTGGGCCTAATACTGACCCCTGTGGAACGCCACGGGAAATACTAAGGCTCACTGACCGGGGATTACCCATTTGAAAAAACTGACTACTGTTGTCAAAACGTTTTTTTATCCAGTTGTAAGCCACACCTCTAAAGCCATACCTTTCCATGTTCTTTATTAGGATTTCATGAGGTGAGTCACCATATTTATACAGTGGAATGTCTTTAGCTACTTTCAGCTTGTCCGGAAAATACGTTTTAATATGATTTAGATTATTAAAGGCAAATGTTAGTGGGTCTACAATCCCAGCTATTTTTACTAGAGACATATCAATTTTGAAGCATTTTGAAATGTTTTGGACGGCCAGGTTTTTCTGAGTATTTCCTTTTATTGTAATATTGTTTAATCGGACCATTTTTATTATATAGAGTTGTAGATATGTCTAAAAATAGTTCATATGCTTTATTAAGGTGAGCTTCCTTGCTTACTTACTTCCAATTATACTTTATTAACTAATTTCCATATGCAAATATCCTGTATTTAATCTCATTGCACTCCCTTCTCCCTCTGTAATTACAATCATGAGTCACAAAGACTGACAGGTGGTTACTTATATCATTAATTAATATTCTGCTTAAAGAGTTGCTTTCCATATTGTTTGTAAAAATGTAATCTATCAGAGTGGCACCATTAAATGTTATTCTGGTTGGTTTTGTGATTGTTGGAATAATACTCAAACTATACTTTTAGTTTGAATAAACTCTTCCGTTAATTTATGTTTGTTGGGATTTAATAAATCAAGAGATAGATTCTAGATGGTTTACCTCAACAATGCAGTAAGAGGCTTCCTATTCTTCTGTCGCACCTATAGCTAGAGCCACTGCTTTTCTTAATAGTCTCAACAACAGCGCTAAAATCACCTTTAAAAATCAACTCAGGAATGGGTGTACGAGGTTTACCCATCAAAGATCCAAACAGGCAGGAATAGTCCTTAAATATAGAAGCAATTCTGACTTTCAAATTGTTTTTTTACTCTAAAATACATGTACTTTGAATACAACTGTCTCAGAAATTACCTGCAACATAGTCTGCACAAAGGGGGATTCCAACTTCAAAGTTATAGCTTCCTCTTTCTGGCATATGTTGCTCTCCTCTTCCTTGCAGTTATACTACTTGGATCCGTCTACTCGTTCTATCCCTCCATTCCCATGTGGCTATCTGGCTTAATCTGATTAGACGGACCAGTTTCCAGTACTGGTCATACGTGTGTAGAGACCAATGGTAGAAAGTTAAAGGAGGGAAATCAAGACAGAAAAATGGCAGAAGCAGGGAAAAAGGAGAAGTTTAATGTGAAGCCATGTAGACAGAGGCACTTGGCCTTAGTTTGTGTTTATGTTGTTGGGTTACCTCCGGGATGGCTCCCTGTCCTTGAGAGTACAGTGGGTCAACATGCACTAAGGCACACATGCATTTTCTACACAGATAACAAATGCATACACATACTGTATGTCCACAGTTCTCTTAGCATTTAGATACCTACGCCAATTTTGGGCGGCAACACAGATAGGCAAGGCTTGTCTTCTATATATATTTACAGACAACAAGGTGCGACAAATATCTTCTGACAATAGGATATCCCGATGTCGTTCAAGGTGCACTATTGTGAGAGCAAAATCTGTTTTATCAGCAGAAGTCCCAAAGTGAAGCTGCATCAGACATTCTGTCTAACTGAGATGCCATAAATGTGCATGCCCAGACTAAACTCTGCCAGCTGTTTATGGTCACTTCTGAAACTGTCTCTATGCACTGGGAGGGATGAGATAAATTCAGCTCAAAATTAAAATGTACTCATTATCTCTACACGCCCATATATTTTTTAAGGCTCAAGTGAAGTTTGTAGTACCACCACACAGGGAGATAGCACTATGGTTTCATTTTGGTCTTCTTTCAAACTTTTGAAGGAAAATGTTAATGTCATTTTAGAGCTGCAAAACAAACATAAGTCGTCCTTTTATATTTCCAGCAAATGGCCCAGCGTGTTCTAAGGGTTTTGTATCTCCAATGTTGCTGCTCTGACACACCGTCAAACTGAATTCTGTAATGACCGTGGTTGGACCAAGAGAATTATCTGACCTGTGTCAATTCAAACCAAGCCAGTCAACACAGGTTGATCCCTGATCATGACAATTCAGATAGGACCTGGGCCACAACCCCAGAGCGATGCATACCTCACATGCTGGAAAGGGGAGGGGCGGTCATCACCCATATTCAGTAAACGGCTAACTTTGTTGCATACTCCAGTACAGATGTACGCCGTCAGAACTAGTGTTTTGTACTTGAAGTCCTCATTGTACATTAGGCTCTCTGTAGCTTGTAATTTGAACTGTGAGCTCAGATGAGCTACATAAGAGCTAAATAAGAAAGAAATGAGACATGGGGTGTCCTTGACATTGAAATCGACTCACGTCCAAACCACCACTCAACCTGGGTTGCAGAGCCAAGTCAGTCAACGTGGGTTTTCCCTTTTTTACACAAAATCAACCCTGGTTCAACACTGGTTGAGTCCTCGGTGTAAAGGGGGTATCACAAACCTCACTTGTTGTGTGAGTGATTAACTGAATTTTCATTTTGTGGAAATCTATTCCTTTAAGGGAGAAGTATAAAACTTATATATCTGTATAAAACAGATGTTTGATTTACCCGTGTTTAATATGTTTCCTCTTTTGTCCAATTGGTTTTCATTATTGTAAATAGTAAGAACATACTGTTTTTGCTCTACAGTTTGCCATTTGGAGCCACTGAAGAATCTCCAAGTCAACCCTTTGGCCAGTGACAAGTCTTGTATAGTCTGGCTACACCGCCTATCTATTCTAGGAGAGGGAGAAAAAACGCTCTGACTTGTTTTTATTTCTTTAAACCAATCACAACCATCCTGGGTGACGCTAAGCCCCGACAGTGGAACTAGTGAGAGTGGAGGGACTTAGTGCACCTGATTTTAGTCATCCAGGCAATGTGCAGACGTGCAGACTAACCTATAAACAATCATGGGTGATTGAAATAGCTTTGTAAATTATTGTTTCATTTATCCAAATTGACTAAGAATACATTGTTCTTCGCAGTCATTTGAGTTAGTCAATTATTTGAGGGAGTCGCTGCAGGGGAAGAATATGTACACAGTCACAACAAGGACTAAATTAAATTGTAATCTGTGGTTGTTGGTAGTTAAGGCTTTTATGTCAACCACATACAGTTAAGTCGTAAGTTAAATCTTGACTTCCTAAGTAGTATGTGAATACTCATCCTGAACTTTTTTTAACTTACCCAAAACTATTTGACTACAGTGTAAATCACAGCATGTATTCGGATTGTGTCTACCTTGCTGTTTTCCTGTACTCAATGCAGGTGTGTGTGTGTGTGTGTGTGTGTGTGTGTGTGTGTGTGTGTGTGTGTGTGTGTGTGTGTGTGTGTGTGTGTGTGTGTGTCTGCTTGACTGTCATTCAGAATACACCGGTAGGCAGATTAGTTTTCATGGTGAACGCCACAGATCCAGACCAGGGCACTGGAGGCAGCGTTCTCTTCTCCTTCCAGCCCTCCTCTCCCTTCTTTTCCATCGACGGGGCACGAGGCACCGTAACTGTCATCAAAGCCCTGGACTACGAGATAACCTCATCATACCAGCTCACTGTCAACGCCACGGTCAGCACACACACATCACTGAAAACTTCTGTCTAAATTAGCGCAGAGCCAACAACAACAAGTCAAATGAATGCACATTCATAACTGAACTTTCTTTTTCTTTTTTTTTGTCAGGATCAAGACAAAGTGAGACCTCTGTCCCGGCTTGCCAATTTAGCTATCACCATCACTGATGTCCAGGACATGGACCCCATTTTCACCAATCTGCCCTACAGTACCAACATAGAGGAAGATACTCCCCTGGTCAGTAATGCAGTCAGACCTGACATCACACTGCCACAGCTTATATCCTATTCATGCAGCCTGCAATCTGTCCATTTCTTTCTCTCTCATCCTTCTCTGTTGCCAACTTATTTATTTTTTTACCTCATTGCTCATCCCAAGCTCTTTGTGTCCCATGTTCATACTCCTCTTTGCTTATTAAGGCGGTGTTTGGAGAAGTTGCAAGAGAAATGTGGTTAAATACCAAGGCTTAAGTTAGTATCAGGGCAGGATCTCACCCCTCATCCTCCCTCCTGAGCCTCCCCCCAGGAAACACACACACACACACAAACTCTACCCTGGGCCCCTACATACAAGTGTTGGAAGCTGTAATTATCGTGGGAGATTTACAGTCTTGCATTAGGGATGTGAAGCCTCTAGCAAAGGTCAATGGGTCTATAGGATTTACTGTATCTCTCCATATTACCTCATGTGCTCATACTGCTGCATACGTATGTGAAGTATGAAGTCTTTGTATTGTATGAAGTACTAAGCAGTGAGTGTCACTATAACCTTACTTTTGTCTTTATTGCAAGTAGGTTTGTAATGGCTATTTAATACACTGATTGTCTGTTTCCCTGTACACTATTATGTTCACTCCCCTGACTCTGCCCTCTAAACTTGGTTCCCAGGTGGCTAATGGTCCAGCTATTGATGTTTCCACTCGGGGGGAGAGGGAATTACACACAGGGGCATAATACTGTCCGTCCTTATTTCTGTTCTGTCTCTCTCTCACTATCAGTTTATTATGCGTCAGCCTAAGTCTCTCCCCTGCCTCACCCAACCTACCCCACTCAAACACCCGCCTGCACACATCCCTCGTCCTGCACGCGCTGTAGTAGAAATGTCAAGTGCTACATTTGCATGCATATTAACAGCCCATGACAGAGTCGAAGCCTGGTGTCTCCCCGACGCTCTGATTCATCAACTGTCACAAGGAAGGCCACAAGGGTAGGGGGACTTGTGAGGGTGTAGAAAGAGAGAGGGAGATGTTGGGGTGAAATGGGAAAAGGTGGAAGAAGTTGGGTGAAAAAAGTTAGATGATGAAATAAAGGAGGGGGAGAAAGTTAAAAAGAGAGGCATTACGTTGGATGACAAAGTTGACATTGGTGAATGGATTCCAGATTTCTCACAGCAGCTGAGCAGCGTTAAGCCTCAGTAATACTGCCTTTGAGTGTTGAAGCTCTTGCCTCTTACAGTAAGGGGTAACGTTGTAGGAGGAGGTCAATGACTGAGGTCACAACAGATACAGACAGGATAAGTACTTAAAGTAAGAAAGAAAGACACAAAAATGCAGAACAGTGCCACTGCTCTTGAAAACACAGACACACACTTCAGATGCCCTCATGAGCTATTCTAACAGGCATGTGTCACTTCCATTAGACAGTGTTGGGCAGTGATAAGCCGAGGGTGTGCAGTGACAGAACGAGTGTCAACTGTTCTCAAGGCCCATGACATTTACACGTAAAGGGATATTAAACTTGGATCCCTGTCATAGGTCATTTCTCAAAGGTGTGAGTGCGCACACACACACACACACACACACACTTATACAACCCCCGTGCCCCACCCCTTCTGTTTCTGCCTCTGTCTTCCTCAGTTTCTGTTTGTTTCTCTGTCTTTCTTTTTCTCTAGCCAATCAACCTGTCATGTGTAGAAAACTTTGACAACGAAGTAGAAGAAAATATTTTTTTTCCCGATGAAATCACAGGGCAAGGTTTTTCGGCTGTTGAATCCATGCTGCGTGAACTGACGTTTAAGCTCTTTCTAGGACAAACACAATTTGGCTGTCAAGTCAATGAGGAGAGAGAGAGAAAGGGACAATGGGTTGGGGGGTAATGCACTGTAATGCTAGAAAATAGAAGGATGAAGAGGGGGGTTGGCTTCGGTATGTGGAGGTCTGTGTTGTGTGTGTGTGTGTGTGTGTGTGTGTGTGTGTGTGTGTGTGTGTGTGTGTGTGTGTGTGTGTGTGTGAGGGCATGTATATTCGATGGTTGATCGAACATATTCCACTTTTGTGGACAGCTAGAGAATATTGTTCCTTACTCTTTCTCTGTCCCTAAATCTTCCGTGTATTTGGGTGTGTGATTCCCTCTCAGCTCATATGTGTGAATCAGTCTCTCTGAAAGGCTTGTAATTGATTGTGCTGTAATTGGTCAATGACAGGAGATGCTTTGGCAGAAATGGAGCATAAACGCGCCATAGACACAATTTGCAGGATCAATGGGAGGCAGCTTGCTTGGTTGTGAGTGAGAGAGCTCGGGGAGAAAGAGGCGGGTAGAAGGGGGAGAAAAAGAAGGACATTGGGAAGTAGGGAGGTTTTTAAGTATCACCACCGTGTCTGATTGAGGCACGAAGGCTGGGGAAGCTCAGCAGATCAAAGACTTTTCAAACAGCTTTCTCTCTCTTTCTTTTCTATTTTTATTTAACCATCATACTGTGGTTTTGTTGAAATGTGGACTGGGGAATTTTAAAACAATGAAAAGACAAAATAAAGCCCAATGAAATGCTAATAAAACAAAAAAGCAAGAAGAAGCAATATTGCCACAAGGAGCATTTTGCAGGTTTGAACCTTTTTTCTCAATAGTGGCTTCAAAGTAATTTCACACATGTGGTCCAACGTTGTTATAGAACATATCCTGCAAGCAACTGGACAAAGAGTGCACTTTGTTTAAAATGCCTACAACTGATTCGTCAAAAACATGTATTTTCAATTCAGTGTGATGGTCACGGCAATTTGAGAAAGCAGATGATCCCTAGTGGTAAATTTCTGTCAACAGTGTATGTGTGAGGTCATTATGTAGACATTTTGTGTTGATTGGACAAACCTTTAGTCACTTATAGCCTGATTTGCAACATATCACCTGCAGTTTGTTTCCATTTATAGCGCCCCCTGGGGGCCAACTTTTATAAAACTTTCAGGGCGTTGTACAGGTACGTATGAGGACAAATCCTGAGAGATTTGGGGTCATTGGACAATGAATATGTGATTTATAGTAAAATGTGTGTGATGCCACTCACCTATCTTGCGGTTGTAGCGCCCCCTAGTGGCCCATGCATATAGAACCGTCTGGGTATATCTGGGGAACTCATCTAAACATACCCTGGGAGTTTTTTGATGATTGGCATTACGGTTGCTGATTTGTGTTAATTTTGTGTCCAGAGCCACGCCCCTTTCAAAGTTCATTGGTCAATAACTTGAAAAGAAATTAAGAAATGGACCTGCTTTTCTATTTTGTTTTACTTCTAATAAGCTTGATCCATTGATAATTCACTGAAAATTTGGTGGCAATCGGAAGTACGGTGTAGGAGGAGATCTCAAAAATGTGTTTTTCAAAAAATTCTAAATTGCGGAAAGCATTTCTAGGCGGACCTTAATGATCCTTGAGCCTTTTTTGGAGAGCACATTAAGCTGCACCTGTGTGAGAAAAAAAGCCAATCGGACTTACGGTGTGGGAGGTGTGGCCTTTCAAAGTTAGCATTTTTAAGCCTTGATTACAGCGCCACCATGTGGCCGATTGGGTTCATATTTCTAGAGTAGCACATGCACACCATTTCCAGTTATTCCCCCAAGTTTCATGTTTCTAGCTCATTGGAATTTGAGCCAGCACAGCAGACAACAAATAACAATAACAACTAAAACAGACAAACATTGTGGTTTAAACCCTAAACATATGATAAAGGCCAGCATCATAAGGTTGTCCATGCAGCAATGGGCGAAAATCATGTAATGGGTGTCAGATTAGGTCACATGGCGATTGCTGTGTACTGTGATACTAGGTTTCTTGTAACTGGTAACAGGTCAGGTTCACCCTCTGAGGTCTAAGGGCATTTTCACACACCTTCTTAAATTTACCATTTTAAGGTATATGCACATAACTGGTGCCCAAATGTTCTACGTCAAAATGTTCAGAACGAACTCAGCTTTCTATATACGTGCCCAATTCTATTCAAGAGCAATGTGTAAAGAGATAAATTGGCGCTAAAGCTGCAACGTTGATGTTGGCCTTTTGAAAGTCTCAAATCTTTTTTGAAACCAAACATTAACTTATGATGTGTTGTATCAATTGTTTTGGTGCTTGAAATAAGTTTGCTAAAATCTTAGGTTATGTATATATATGATTAATATAATAAATAAATGTCTGACATGGAATTTTGTAATACTGCTTTTTGAGTAGAAGTTTTGTCAAACATTGGATACACCGATGCGTCTTTTGTCGTTAGCGGGTTAAAGTGGAATCTACTGTAGAAATGCAACAAAAAAATGTGACTGTGAAAATAACATGCAGCTTATACTGTTTGTGCGTGTGTGTGCGTGTGTGTGTGTGTGTGTGTGTGTGCGCGTGCGTGTGTGTGTGTCTGCAGGGATCCGAAGTGCGGAAGATAACAGCCATTGACCAGGATCTCGGGCGACCGAGAGGCATCGGCTACACCATCATCTCAGGTCTGAGTCACATAATCAATCTGACATCCACAGCACAGAGAGGGGAATCGATCACTTCTTATCATAATCCCACTGCAATAATAGACAAGTCTCATCAAGCAACAACAGTCAATAACCACAGAGATCAGCCTCAGAAGTGGAGAATAGGCTTGCCCGTAAGCTGTTATTAATCACTGTTTGGTGCAGTTGTGCAGAAGTCAGCTTTCATTTAGTGTTATCATTCACACGTTGGCCCGTGCCATCAAAACAGGATTACGTTTTTTCAGAGAGACAAATTTTACCTTGGGCAGAAGAGTGTGATCCCAGGTTTTTCTGTTGTTTCCTACTTGTGTTGTTTGATTGTTTTATTAGATACGTTACACAAGCAGATGGGGCAAAGTGTCCGTGCTAATGACCGCCTTATTGGGCCTCCTCATACAATCCATAGCTTGCGCTGATGTTACTATATCTGTGAGTTTTACTTTAATGGAGACGGGAAGAAGCTGCAGTTTGCACAGCGCTGATAAGGTTATAATAGTGATCCTGCTTTAATATTCCTGAAGTGTTTCCTTACTGTACCTCTGCCAAGATAAGATATTTGTGCCTGCCAGTTACTTTGTCTGTGTGCCTGCAAGGAAGATATTTCAGGAACAGCAAATTGGAGAAGTATCAGTGGAGGTGTTGTTTTTATGCATATTTGTCCGTCCATGCTAAACCATAATGTTTACACATAACCACACTGTTTTACTCTAGGTGATGTTACTTGCTGAGTGTTTTGCTTAATGACACTTACACTACACAGTGTTACCAGGAGAGTGTAGGACACACTGAGTTTACATACACTCTTGTGTTGTAATTCTAAATAGATTAAGTCAAAACTCAGATAAATGTTCCTGTCATGTTCACACCGTAACCATTTAATCTTACTCACAGAGAGTTTGTAATGGAGTACAGATAAATCGGTTAACTACACTCGGTAAAATGACAATAACAATCTTCTACGTTACTCCTTCTGCAGCAGCTATTCAGCACCATCTGGTTCCATCTGTGTTGATATTTGTGCACACAAAGGTCAGAAGGGGAAATGTATAATGTTATGTTTTTGTCTGGCACACATCTCTGTTAACTTGATAATCAAATAACTTATGAAAACATCAATGATTGGGAAAGTATTTTACTTGGATTCTTCCCAAATCTGGGTATTTGTGACCTATTTGTGTGCATTAAAGCCACTAAATGTGTATTTGTTGAAGATCTGAGTGATGCAGGAAAAGAAGCTCTTGTTCACTTCATATTTACTTATTTCCTCATATTCACTTATATCCTCTTTGTGTTCTTGTCAAAGACGTTAGTTTTAACAAGTTTTTGTAAGATGCAGCAGTTTTTTTATCATTTACTTATTAAGATAAAACACAACATTTTTGACTTGGCGGTCCATGCACTGATGTAATACCGCTTTAATACCCCTGTAGGGTGTTCATTTTAATCACAAACAACGTTTTGATCCTGAAGGACTAACAATCCCTCGGAGATGCGTCAGGTAGGAAACATCGATGTGTGGTGAAAATAAACACCAGTTGGGAGGATTGCGGCTTGTCGACTGTATCCTTTAAACTTTGCATGCCCCCTGTCGAGCCCAATAAGGCCAGGATGGAAGGACATCGGTGCCTCCAGTGTTGCCAGCTGGATGATAAGGGCTGGCGCTGCTTGATAAGCCTGCTGCACCATGGGAATTTTGCGTGATGAAGATATGCATTGTTCTGCCATCTGCTGAGTCACTGCCTGACCTCACCGCTGAACGAAGGAATTTGACCCTGTGTGTGTGTGTGTGTGTGTGTGTGTGTGTGTGTGTCCGTGCGCGTGTAGGCGTGCGTGCACAGTCATGTATTATTTGTGAGTGTCTGTGCTTCACTGCATGTGAGAACAATCCACAGCCCGACCCACTTCTTCATGAAGCTCACCATAAACACTTTGCTCCCATTCAGTGCACACACCTACTCAGTCTTACTTACCATCTGCTGCCACATGTTGTATTGTTGTGTGTGTTTGTTTGTGTGTTGCGTTTGCTGCAAAGTTCAAGGGCTGAGTTAAGCTCTAGAGGAGAAGAGCATTAAAAAGACATTAATTAGGTGTTGCGATGTATTCCCAGTCGTTGCAAAATCAAGAGTTATAGCACCGCACTAAGCCCTTATGGAGATGGAGCCTGTAGGCTTGATGAAATCATTATAAGTGTGATAGATAATGAAAGTTGAAGGGTGATGTGGTGCCAGTAGTTAAAGGTGGGAGGGTTAGGTTGTCAGATAGATGATTTTTGTGTGTGTGTGTGTGTGTGTGTTTCATGTATGTCTCTGTCTTTTAAGGCTCATGTGCTCTGCTGCAGTCAGATTAGTGTGAGGGCGTGCTTGTTTGCAGACTTAAGTGTGACTCTGCGTTAAACGCCTTCCCGCTCCTCGCCCCGAGTGTCCTCAGAGAGTGTGGCTCACTCCTGCGGGACTCGTCTCATTACTTCAGTAATTAAGATAAATGAGGTTTTAATTGCAGCTGTGATTTATGCTAATGATTGTGGGACTCAAGTTGAGGATTTCCTCTCCCTCCTCCAATCAGAGGGCGGATCTGGGATTTGATGTGTACTAGAGATAGCATCACAGCAGCGCTCTGCCTCCAATGTTGCAGTTGTTATGTTTGTTATGATGGAGGAGATTATGGAGGGCAGTTCCGATGGTAAATCCCTGGTCCATGGGGTATGATGTATCACTTTTTGGACCTCCGACCTACTGGTCTCACTATAGCTCTAAACTGATCACAGCAATCTGTAAGCTTTTTGCTACTAAGATTTTATTTTCTGACTGCTCCAACAAGTCCTGGTTGCCCTAAACAAACATACTTTGTATCATTGTTGATGCTGCTGTAATTACTTCTTATAGTTCCTTTTTCTTTCATAAAACAGTGACATCTAAATGTGCACCTAATACTTAAACTCCGGACCATCTCAATTGTGATTCACAGCATAATTATCATTAGTATTATTATTCTAATTAATTAACAAGGCCTAAAGACCGACTTAAAAGCTGTATTAACCCTGTCATGTATATTTGCAAAACTATTGAAACAAACACAAAATAATAGTTTATTAATTTCTAATCCACCAGTAATCATGTCAGTATGTCTTGGAGTAATCAGAGGCCTACTGGACTGAAATTACATCAAGGCTGTGAGAGATTTGTGATGAATGAATTTGTAATTTCTGTTAGCCTTTTTTTTTTTCGGAAAGTGCACAGTCACTGACGAACTATTATTGATCGGACAAGAGTTAAAACGGTGCTGTGGCATGTATCACTTTTACGTACTTCTGTAACGGTACTGCTTAAGTTTGGCCAAATATTTGATGTGTGATATATATATATATATATTTTTTTATATTTTGTTTTTTACGCCTTTGGCCACTGGAAATATTATGTCATGGTTTTTACAGTTGCTCTGGTTCTGGTCTAGGATCCTCCTGGTAATAAACTCATTAGGAAATGCAGGTAGGAAAGCAGAATAATTTAACAGGTGTGCAGGTATCTCTGCCGAGTACCAACCACTTGTTTTGGGAATCAATATCTAATTGCTCAGTCTTGTTTCACTGGTTGCTATGACTACAGTACATACTACGTATGTAAAGGACCTTTTCCCAAAACAGTTCTAGTCTTACACCAGCAAGATCTCCATTTTTACATGTTTTAGAACAGTAATAACGGAAATAAACTTTCTCGCTCAACTAAGGGTTACAAAACTATAAAGAATCATTCTTAGGAAATGTTCACAGTCATATACAGTCATATACAACTTTGTTTCTCTTGATTTGACTGACATAAAGGTTAGAAAAGGTGTGTGATTGTTCCCAGGAATAACTTTTAACAAAAGGTAACGACCAATAGTGTATAGTGTGTATAGACTAGTGGTATTTAATTAAAATGTGAAAAGGTCCAGTTACTGAAATGTCCTCCTAGCAAAGGCCTATACCTCCATAATGTTTAAATTGCAACTTATAGTCTACCGCTATGTCTATCTGATGAAAACAAGATACATTTTCAAAATATTACACTTTTAATATTACATTATACTTTTACCATACAGACACGTTGAACCTTGTGTGGAAAACAATTGGCTTTACAATAAATAAAATGAGTCCTAAAACAATGAATGTAAGGTTTACATTTCCAATAAAACACAGCAAAACAAAATCTTCAAAATAAAAAAGTTTCCAAAAAGGGCAAACAGAGCTTTGAGCAGCCTCTTTCATTATGACATTAGTTTTTCTACTTTCTCTCCTAGAGAGAGAAATGGGCCTGTGACTGGCTGCCAGTAGTCTGAATCTTGGCTTGAATGTAGTAAGTTCCATTCTCATGCATGTGTAGGTGTTCATTGGTGAGCCTGGAGCGGTACTGGGGAATGCTGACTCACAGCTGTAAGTTGATCCAAACATAGTGAAGGTGTGTCGATCTACTTTGGTCATACCAAGGTAAACAGTTGTAGACCAGAAAGTAGCAGGTCAGCTGCTCTTTATGCTGTCATCTCTCTCCCATCTCTCTTTACCTGTTGTTCTTTTAGCAAACTGTCTATGCACGGTAAACCATGGATTTGATCGGCTCAGTTGAGTATAGCTATACTTATTGACGAGATAAGTTGGGTTTGCCACCTGTAGCCATGACTGGAAAATAAAACCAACGCTCAGTGAAGATTATTATTTATTCTCATTATTATTTCAGCAAGTGGTAATGGGTCTGGGACTGTCACTTGGTCATTTAGTGATGCCCTGGATAGGCCCTTAATGGTTTTCTAATAAAACTAAGTCTAGGAGTGGGTTTTGCAACAAGTTTGTATTTACATTTACAGCTACATTTACAGCTTTTGGCCAACAACTACAGCAATGAACAATCCCAAATCAGACATTGTCCCCTCAAATCCACACCTGAGGATGACCAGGGCAGGAGCACAGCCTCGGTCAGTCTCACTGACACCGAGGACCTGAGGGACTGACACTCCAAAGCCTAGTTGGACTCTCTCTGGCACAATGTTCACACAATACATATATACACACACACAGAAAGAGGGACAGAAGAATCAATTCAGGGTTGATTTTTAAGAAATATTAAAATATGAATACCCCATATATGGCCCAATAAACATAAACTTTACCTCCCTTAAAAGAGCTTGGCTATCTGTGATTCTTATTACAGAGAGTTAGTAGGCAACAAGTCTTGTCCAAGAGTATTGCTGTCCGTTAGGATAAGAGTTAAGCCCTCGTGTAAACTCCACTCTGTTATGTGATGATAGTGTAAGAACAAGCTGAATGAAAGTCAGCCTTGCGTCTCACAGAATGAAAGGACATCCCCGAAGCCTTTTATATCAGCCTCTTGTTTATCTGTGTGTGCATGTTTCCATCTCTTTTGTCACATACAAGCACAACTAATCCAATCTTAAGCCCTTTTTCATAGTTACCCTGTACTTTCCTTTTTAGATGATCCTTTCTCTCTCATTGCATCGTCTCCGTGTTGGGAAACTGCAGCAAAGAAATTGTCGCAAAGCCAGCCAACTCCTAGTTCTCGCATTCTCTTGCCTGACTGCATTGGATTCTAATTTGCAGCAACCCAAGCAGTTTAATTGTCTAAATTGATAAATGACGATTTTTTTCTATTCACTAAAAAAAGAGACTACGCCATTCTGAAGCTTTTCAGAGGCTGGGAGTGAGACCATGTATTGCACTGGCCCATTGTAGCCACAGGTATCCTCTGATGACCTTTGTCCGGGACAGCATGAGCACACCCTGTCTCTGCCTCTGCAACAGGAGTGAGATGGGCGACCCTGTCCAGTGCAGGGGATCTGAGGGAGATGACTCGCCTCCTAGTATACAGGTCAGACAGCTGTGGCCACGCCATTTCCCGCCTGGACAAACTGATAAGTACTAAAGGCGATTATTTTCCCTTGTGTGTGTTTTCACACATATGTCTATCCTTCAGTCCTGCTACACCCTGATGCTCTGATTTCATACTACCTAACTCGTATCAGCAGGCATGCTGTAATATGGACCTGGCTAATGCCTGTTATTCTATGGGGAGCTTATTGTGACTGCTGCATCGCTGGGATTTCTCCTGGTTTTCAATTAGACGCTCCGAGGCTCTCCGCAGACTGTTGCTATGTAATCTCTTCAAGAAGGCAGATAGTCCGCGGGAACACAATTCAAAGTCTAGTCGCCTCTAGTGGAGCCTAGCAGTTGTCTTCACAATCAAGTCCAGACTTCACTGGGCTATGATTTAGGTCTCATACAGCAGGTTTCCTCATTTGATCATTTTCTCTTCATTCACTTGATTTAATCCAAATGTTTCTTCAGTCAGTTCCACAGTAACATGCACTTCCCAATTCATACTGGAAATTCCATCAGACATTAAGCTGTGTGTATATTTATGTTTAAGTAAACGAGCAACAATGAATAAAATTACATTTACCAAGGTTCAGTCAGAAGCATCCGTTCTGCCCTTAATCTCATACATTTTCAGTCCTCTCAAAGCAATTTTTTAAGCAATAATATATCCTTAACATATATATTCCAGCTTGTGTCAAGGGTTCTTTTTTTTCATTTATCTATGGGATAAAGGGGATACTACTGGCTTTGAGAAACGTTATCCTAAGCTATCTGCTTCTAAACAAGCACATTTCCACATGTCAAACTTAATTTCCTCTGGCTCTGTCTTCCAGCCAGCTGTTGTCTTGTACAGAGCTTGCAGAAACAGATTTTGTATCATCTAGCAAACTGCAACAAAAAAAAAAAAATCACAGAGGAGGGTAAATCCAGAGTACTGTGGTCTGCGCTCACAAACACAAATTCTCACACACACATGTACATAGAGAGTAAAGAGATAAGGCCACACTGCCAACTCAAAGTTCTGTTGAAAGGAGAAAATGTGACACCTTGAGCTGGCAGATCAAAGACAGCAATCAATAGTTTGATTATTTTTCATGAGAGCGGAAGATTGTGGATCGATACTTTTGTCTGTGACCAGGTTGAGAATCAGATTAGCTTTTACTGCAGACTCCGGAAATAATGTCAACGTGGAAAGCACTACAGGAATCTGTAGTGCAGTGTGTTCTCAGTAAGTGAAATAATGAGAGGACCATTACTCAGAGCGAAGAGGTTAGATGTTGCTGATGCAGAGACCCATGTCCAATGGGGCTACGGATGGTGAGCGTTAATTGTTACCCACCCCCCAACAGGAATGTTAACAATGATTACAACACATGTTCTAATCTGTATCCCTATCCTCTCTGACGTTTTCTGTCATTCTTGAGTTTTTTTTTGAAGTCATATCGAAGACTTTTATAATTCAAATCTTTTGACACACTAGTGTCAAAGTTGAATTCAGTTTAACTTTGATGTGCAATGGAATTTTGGAAAATCAGTGCAGTGTGTGCAATTATGGCAGCCGTCTCCATTGGAAAAACGTTATCTGCGCAATGTCGCACCATCTTGTAGTTACACTGCTTTACAAAAGCAGACACCATTTTGTCACAAGGTGGAGGTCTAGCCATGAAAGTCACACTTCTCCTTTCCAAAACCAAGAGAACTGTAGGATTGGAGAAGCGTTACTTTCATGGCTACCTTCAATATGGAATGCCTTTTTATTCAATCTCAAATAAATGACTAAATACATAAATGAAAAAAGATGCTAATGGAATACATACTGAAATAAATAAATGAGGATGTGAATATAAAATTTAAATATAAATATATTAATGAGTCAATGTATTTCAATAAATAATCCAATCTAATCCAATTGTATTTGCTAAGCGCTTTAAAACAAAGTTGACCAAAACGCTGTACAGAAAAATAAAAGATAAAAAATTAGGTTTGGCTTTTATTTCATAATGTCACATTTATTTATTTTAGGGTAAGAACACAGTCTCATCGGCAGGGACTGCACTAGCTAGTTAGCCTGGCAACCAGACGACTCTGCCAAGCTTGTTTTATTAGGGTACATAGTGATAGGTGATGGGTCAAACAACACAGGACTTTCATAGCATGTTGTAGTTCTTTTCCGTGTTATTCTCTTCCTAACCACAACCATCCCGTTGTTGTCGGCGTGTCTGCGTATGAATGTTCCATTCCCCGGCCTTTTTGGCCTAACTACCACCGTCCCGTTGTTGTCTGCGTGTGGCGTTTCATTTCCCCCTGTTGTAGCATCCCCCAGAGACCGCGGATCGCATCCTGGCGCGGGTTGTTGTCCCCGCCCCGCGTGTGGCATTTCATTGCCCTCGTTAATGCGTCCCCAGCGCAGCCCAGTGTCTTGACCGTTCATGGGAGTCACGTTCGAAAATCCTGACATCTCCACAAATCAATAAATCTGAATAACGTGTCCATTTCACGAACTGGCGTGAGAACGGGTGGGTCAACCACACAGAGGCCCAATCCCGAAGTCCACAATCATGGGCTCACTGACTTTAGGCGCATTCTTGGTCCCCAAGGCAGGGCTATCCCACTGTCAAATCGTCAAGTCCTTAAGGAAATCTGGCAGACAATTTGAGCCCATTTGTGCAAACTTTCTTTAAGCCTGCATTCCTGCAGACTGCGCCTGGAAGAATAACCCAAAATATAAAGCGTTGTGTGATGTTAAAGCACATTTTGGAAGCCCGGAAGCGTTGAAACAAATGTTAAACAATGATGTCACATGGGTGTCCAGCCAGGCTCATTGCTGGTATGCCTACATTTAGACAGAAACACTACAATTTAAGATGGTACCAATAAAACACATTCATTTAGAGAAATGCAAGCTTAGGTTTTATTACACACCTAGTTTATTCATCAACACCTCTTTTAATTTTGCTTAATGATGCTGTTCAAACAAAAACATATAATTTTACAGTTAACTCTCTTCCACTCTGTAAAGGGCCATGAACACCAAGAACAGCTATAACACCGCTGAACAACAACGTACTGTAAACATCGGCATCAAGCACGCACTGCATGCTCCAGCTGATAATAATACATAAAGTAAAATAAAAATGCTCCAGACAACATTGTTCGCCACTGTCGTTATAGTTGTGGTGTGGACTTCACCGTTTACTTGAGTTAGGATAATTTTCCAAAAAATATTTATAGTTATTGTTTTTGTGATACCAGGGCCCGTCAGCAAGGTTTACTCTGAGTTGATTTACCCTGATGGGAAACTCTGTTTTCAGTTCCACAGCAGCTGGTTTGAGTTGGTTCAATCAACTCAGAGTAGATTCACTCAGAGTTAAGCGCGTGCACACCACAATAAAAGTGTAGCATGAATGGAGGAATGATACTACAATTCACCATGGTAACAACCACAAACAAACTGGTCGGCGTAAATACTCATGCGTACATACAACCTGTTCTAACTCCGAACTCGTATAATATGGACGTTTGGACAGTGTCTGTCAGCGTCTAAAGGGACGAAGAAGGTGTCCTGCGGGGTTTAGCGAGTAGTATGTAAGGCAGAAACTCCGCCCAGGGAGGTTGGTCTGTGTGGTGGTAGTGGTTATCTCTCTTTCTGAATGGGCTGGCGTAACGCCTCTCTCTCAGGTTTGATTAACCTTTCTTTCTAAAAACACAGGATTTCCCTCATCTCACTAAACCTGCTTTCTGAAACGGAACCCAGAAAAGGAAGTTCCTTTCATCCGCCATGTATTGTTTTAGAATATTTGTCCTTGAACCTTTTTTTGAAGAAAAACTTTTGATGAAACTAGTTCATTGAGTATTCATGAAATGCAGCTCGTCTGCCAATGGCAAGACACCCAAAGGGCCATTATGACTCTGCATCATACACAAAAAGTGTGTGTGTGTGTGTGTGTGTGTGTGTGTGTGTGTGTGTGTGTGTGTGTGTGTGTGTGTGTGTGTGTGTGTGTGTGTGTGTGTGTGAGAGAGAGAGATGCTGTTCGTTCAGATTTAGAAGTGAGTGTAATTTAAACACAATAACTAAAACCTCATCAACATGATTTGCCTGTAGGCGTAATCCTTAAAAGTGACATTAATTTGTGTACATTTAGCAAAATACACAAAATCTTAGCCTCAAGACAGCACTGGCTACATGCCACGTCACATTACTAAAATGTTCCAGCGCCCCCATGGTGTTGTCACAAACTAGAGAAAACAGTTGTCACTGGCTTAGTCATGCCGATTACACTTGGAGAACTCCTGCTTCGGCTGTCCTCAAAAGCTCATTGCTCGGAGAAAGTCATTGTCCTCCACTTGTCGCACGCCCGATTGAACTCATCAGATCAAATGCCTTATATCTTCTGTTCTCTTGGGCAATCCCCACATAATAACTACACATGTATGTTGTTTACTTGTGCGACCCAATACACTCTGTCTCTCCCATTTCTAGCGTCTCTATTGTTTCCCCTCTTCGTCTTTGCTCTCACTCTTTTGTGGAGGAGAGAATGTCAATGAGCTAACTCAGTAAATGAGCCTTCATTTTATCGTTCATGACACGAGACTTTAAATGTGTTTGTCAATAGATAATTTGAAGTCCACACCCTTGTTTTTCTTTATGCTTTGGTAAAACTCAGATTATTCGAAGTGGCAAAAATTATATTACTTTTGTCTCGTAATTGTAGTGCTAGCTACATGCACACATATAAAATATGCTCCATAAAGAAATTACGGATGTTTGTGTGCATGCTTGTGTGTGTGTGTGTGTGTGTGTGTGTGTGTGTGTGTGTGTGTGTGTGTGAGTGAGTGAGAGCGCATTTAAGTGTGTACTTCACACTAGACAAAATCATGGCATGGTTTCTCATTTTCCAGTCCAGTACTGTCGGTAATGTGAGAGCATGGCTTATCCCCCGGAGTCTCACATCATAGAATCAGTTAGCTCCACACACACACACTATCTCCATAAGAATTCAGAATACAAATATCTTAACACACATGGAACACATAAGCACCTCCACTAAATATAAATATCAAATGCAGCAATTTCCACCCCCCTGGGGTTATAATCACAAGGTCCTGCCAGATCACTGGAGAACAGTTTCTATCAGCAATTAGAATATGATTATATTTTCCTCTCAGTGGGACCCGTGAGTCACTGTGTAATTTCAGTCTGTCTCTCTGGTCAAGCTCGACACAGAGGAGCTGAAGAGGAAGGTCTTACTGTGGATCCTGATGCAATTAGTCAAAGCAACTATACCGGATGCATACAGAGAGTAGAACAATCTGCGGTTACTGCGTACATGTAAATTACAGCACCCCACTAGTGTGCTTTTGCAGGTGTGTGTGATTGTGTATAAACGCCACTCCTCCCTTGTCCAGGTGAGTTCCCAGTCATCCGGGTAAGGAGCCGCTGTTGGAGTAGCTTTGCATGCAAGTCAGGCCACTGAAGCTGACAAACCAATTTAGAGGCGTGATGCCCACACTGAGTGGGTCTGAGTCCCTGAAGATCGTTACCCCCCACTACCCCCAATCATTATCAATATCAACCTCTTGCCTGCCCCTCTAGTCCAGGCAAAGACAGTAATGTTGCAATGATCGTTGTGTTAGCTTGTTTTCACTGGTGCATGGTGTAAATGACTTGTCTTGTCTTTGTCTTTTATTGACAGACAAACTGATACACTTCATAAGCTACTTGGCCCAAACAGTTACTGTAGGTTTAATACATTGATTAGATGGTGTCATCTGTTTGCAAGAGAACATCCAATTATGTTGATCTTCTGTTTCATTTTAGTATCTTCCTTTTTCCTCCTTTTCTGTGGAACCCAAATTGTGAGACTGTCCCTCCCAGGAAAAATGCAAGCATCCGGCGTTTCAGTAAATGGTCTCACAAAAACAAAATATGTTCATGTTCTTTTTTTTCAAAATATGTTTATTGCTCACACCTCATACATTATTTCAGGCTTTATTGTGAATAACAAAGGGTAGCAGGTTTGACATTTTTCTTGCTTTTAAAACAGAACAAAAACACATACATTCCCACCCATTCCCTCCTCCAGCACCCTTTAACCAGATTCTAAACATTATCTTCCATTCGTCTAACCCACCCATCTCCCTCCCTATTCATTGTGATGCACAGGAATGTACTGACAGGTGAAGGAGTACAGAAACAAGAAGAAAAAAGAAAAATTGCTATAGAAAATTGGGGGGCGGGGTCTACCATTGGCTCAGGATAGATGCTTTGTATAAGAAAGGAGGGGGTCCCAGGTTTTATGGAATTTTTTCAGGTATCCTCTGACAGTTATGTTCTGGGTGTAAAAGTGACATTACATCTTCTAAATATGTTCAAGTAGTCTTGCATTGCCAGACCTTCCTCCACAGCGCTGCAGAGGAAGGTCTGGCTAGTCCACACAACATTCCTAGATGGAAGGAAAACATGCTATAGTTTATTGGCATTTCTTTAAACCAATCACGGTCTTGGGTGTCGCTAAGTGCCGGAAGCAGCACCGGTGCCTCTGCAAAATAGTCCAAACATGGAAGGAACTTGTTTTGGTGGACTATGTGAACATTGGGCGAGCTCTGGAATTGAAATAGCGTTTAATTGTGTGATGAGAATTTTACTTAAAAAAAAGATGAACAATATTATAACAATTTGATTGTTGGTTCTAGCTTGGGGGATCTTTCGCAAATGGACCGGAGTTTAGAATGCCAACACAAAGAAAGCAGAAAGTGAGGGACATCCGGCCGAAAATGAGGGCCATCTGGCGGAGCCTCCAGCGGCACTGGAACTATCCTGTAAATTAAACCAAACATTATTAGAGAGCTATATGAGTTGTTTCCTTCAAACCTTGATTGTGGTTGTTTTCTAATCTTGGCCAGGTGTTTGTTAATTTAACCATGTTGACAAAGGTCCCCTAAATTTCCAAAAGTGGTCATTTTAACCCAAACCATGATCTTTCCCTAACTAAGTCATTTTGTGCCTACACCAACCTAACCGAACCTTACGCATACAGTAGGGGTTTAATAAGAAAATAAATATTATTAGAAATTGAATCGGTGACTTATAACCACTTTGGAAGGCACAGTCATACCTTTGTAGGGAATGCCCTTTCATTCTCAGTGATTTTAATGTACATACTGGTCAGCACTTATGTATTTTAAGTTGGTATTAAGTTATCATATTGAGAACTTGAGTAATGCAGGAGTCACACCGCATTCCTTTTAACACTTTCTCCAGTTCCATAATGAAATAGATTATGTAAGCTGGACTTAATCAGCAGTAGTTTTTGTCCCTTCTGCCTCCCTCCCTTCTCCACCTTTTGGCCTCAATCCAGGCTAATTACCCAAGGGCGCTGCTCTCTCTGCCGGCCTGCCTCTCATCTCTACGCCCTCTCCGTGCTCTTTGTTCTGTCGCTTCACTCCTCTTCATTCCCAGCTAGATACAGGGCCATAATAGAGCAGCGAGTGGGGTGTGGGGAACACAAGCATGGGTTAATCTGTTGACCCCTGCTGCAGTGCACTGTAGACTTACCATCTGACCATGTTTCTCTGGAGTATAGACCTCAGCTACTATGAACTATCTGAAAGAGAGTCATGTTTAATCCCTCAAAAGGCAGCTCAAGGTGCACAGTGTGTCCTACTTACAAAATTACTGTGAAAATACTACATACAACTACAATACATACAGCTTTTTCTATCATGTGGCAAAGAAAACTTTCCACATACAATAATTAAAGTTTTCATATGTATGCCGGTCAATGTTGTACCATATTGTTAAGGGAAATTTGATGTGCATCCAGAGGTTAAAACACCATATTAACAATTTTTAGATAGAAAATAATCCCAGTACAGGAAACTGCACCAAGCAAAAGAACAAATAACATATATGAATTTAATTCTTTCTCAAATATTTATATTAACATTTACCTTTTTTTTAAGTGAAGTTTGAAAAAGTGAAAATCTTCAGAGAGATGCTTGCTTTGCATGGGAAGTTCCCCTACTCTAAATTAGAGCCCGACCAATCAAGGATTTTTAAGGCCAAGACCAATACGAGTATTTGATTATTTAAAAATCCGATATGGCAATATATTGGCCGATATAGATGTGTGTATATATATATATATATATTTTAATCCAGAAGTGCGTTACAAAACATAAACAGATTTCTCTAACATTTGTTATTATTTGTAGTTTTTTTCGAGTTCTCACAATAATAATGATTAATTATAATTAGTTTCATTTTCACAACAGAACAGACGAACATCGAAATATATTAAAGTTCTGATAAATAAAATGTATAAAAATACAAACTAAGATATGACACTTAAAGTCTTTTGAACAGCGACAAAAAAAAGACAATCAGTGTTGCCAACAGGGACGTTGTAGAGCGCCCTCTGGTGGACAAACTATACAACACCAACACTCATAAAATGTTTTACAGTCCGGTTTTTATTTTTTAAATATTAATTTTTCATAATCATTTATTTGTCATTATAAATTAATCTGATGCATACCGATACCGATAGATTGGGACATGCCTAACATTGGCCGATATATCGGTCGGGCTCTACTCAGAATTTAGATCTTTCCAGTTTAGGAACTTTTCCTTAACTCTTAACGGACATATGCTCAGTTGTGTAGTATTTTAGATTAAATAACACCTCAACCTTTAACTGATATGTTTGTTGTCGGCTAATATCAAATAATCTTAAATTGACAAGAGTGAACTATAATCCAAATGGGGTTATAAGGAATAAGTGAATCAGTTCCAGGTGGACTTGACTGTCAGAGCCCTCTCGTACAGTTCTGTGAGCTCCACTGAGCAGATCACTCTGATAACATTCTCCTGAATGAACTGCCGTTATCTCAAGATTGCTCAGGGGCTTTTTCAGGTCTCATACAACACATGTTGCAGGCACAAAGAAGCCCAATGAAATTGTGAATGCATTTAGTGTTTTTGATTGAGAGATGATTCTTCCGACATTACAAAGTTAATGCGTACAGTGGATAGGGGACACTGGGTAATGCAAGGGGAGGCGAGGGCGATTGGGTGTATTTTCGCTTGTTGTCTCCATCTGCTGGGTGCAATTAGCAGGCAACAGCCCACAACCATAAGATGCCTCAGAGGGAGAAAGTGTGAGACTGAAAGTGTCAATGAGGAGTGTAAACGAGGTGAGAAAGTTAATGGGAAGGACTGTAATTGTAAAAGGAAGTGGGGTAATTTGAAAATCTGAGAAGAGGACTCAAGCAGGTCTCAGTGTGATATTTTAACCTGTGTAAATGATGTGAAAAGAGAACACCAGGCACACTTAAACTTGTTAAAGAGAACAGTGCATCGTTCATAATTAGAAACGCTCCTCTTTGAAGGAGTGCACAGAGTATAATAAGTTAATGCAATACATTAGCGCATGTGAAGTGATGTAGTTCACGAGAAATGCATGGGGTGCTAATACAGGCTTGTATGCAATCGTATTGTCTTGAGCTTTAAATAAATGTCTTTCAGAATTTGGGGTTGGATTGTATTCTCAGCAGAAGGTTGGCTTATTTAAATTAATTAAATAAGCATACTGTAATTTCAATATTGAAAGTGAAACTGAACAACACTAATGTTGCAACTTGGATGCAACAAGGGCGAAGCTGACACAGAAATGGAGGCAGTGAAAAGAGGGCAAAGCGATGCAGGAGAGGCAGCTTGTGGACATGTTGGATGTGGTGGGTCAGCCAAAGGCAGGAAGAGACACAAAGGACAGCACCGCAAAATCCTTATCCATATTGCATGAAATGAAGACATGCATATAGCTCATCCACCGCCTTCCTGTCCAGAGGCTCCTTGCTGCGTCTCAGGAGTTATGCTAAAGAATCCTCAACGCCAGTTTTGTTTGTCTTTCTGACTTTCTTATCTCTGTCTCTCTTTTTCTCTCTATTCATCCATCCAGGGAACACCAACAGCGTTTTTGCCCTGGACTACATCAGTGGATCCCTGACAGTGAATGGCCAGCTGGACAGAGAAAACCCACTCTTCTCAGCAGGATTCACTCTCACTGTCAGGGTAAGCTACTGAATGGGAGGAGGTTGGGGGGGGGGGACTACTGTCGCAGCCTAGAGAAGGGATCGAAAGTCTGTTTTGCCAGTGGATAGAGAGAGGGCTTTGATATGATGGTGTATTAAATCAATGCAGTGTCTAGGTTTGATATAGCCACAAAAGACCTGCTAAATGAAGTGCTTCACCCCGACTCATACTCTACATATTGTGACAGTCTTTGCGATTGATACACACTGCTATAATTAGGAAAAATGTCAAGGTCAATACTTCACGTAAGGCGGACTAAATACAATATCAGTACCATACGTGTTAATAGATGCTCTGTCAAAATGTCTCACAACAAATGTGACCCAACATATTCAAGTACCGCTACTGGTCTCGTCAGTGAAGACATTTGGTGTTTGTGATTCTATGATAATGTCCCTTCAGAGGCTTATGTTCAGTGAACAGCCAGCAGCCGGGGAGGACAGGAGGAGCAGAGGAGGATGAGATAAAGGAACAGGATTTAGAGTCCTTCTCAGTGCTAAGGGCTCCTTTGTTCCCCACTTTCTTTTTTTATTTCTCTTCTGTTTGAAGCAGGTGCAGTGTCTGGATCCCTCTGTCCCCTCCACTGAGCCTAAAGTCTATCTCACTTGGCTTTTTAGCATGTCGGTCCTGCCCTCTCACCCCACCCTCTGCCTTCCCACCTTGTCCACTCCACCACTTTCTTTTTTGTCATCATTTCTTCTCTTCCAGACCAGTATTCAACAGCAAATGGTTTCCACAGGGTGTGAGAGGGTGCATGAAATGGATTTCCTAGTGCCAATAAAGTGGAGGGATTTGCGATCAAAGAAATAGTTTTTCCCTGTGTAACTGCAATGTTACAGGAGAGTTTTAAGGCATGTCAAGTCAAATAGTTTGCACCTGTCCATCACATTAAATGGCCTTTTAAAAGCATCTAATGACCTCACTAGCACACATTTATTTACTTGTGTATGTGCGATTATTGCTCATAAAAAGCAGGTTGTATGCCTTTTCTATATGAGAGGTCAAACAGGCTCTAAGGTTTATTATAAAAAAAGATCCTCACTTACATATTCCTGCCTTAGTCTATCTTTTTTATTGAAATCAATAATTACGAAGAAGAAAAGTAAAAGAAGAAAATAGGTGAAATTGTTGAAAACGAAGAAAAAAAACATCACCCAAAATGTATTCATAAGATATGGATTTTTTTCCATCTACATTTTCTTTCCCTCTCTCTGCTTCTGCTTTCTTAGGTTGTGCTGCTATTGATTGTGGTTTGCCATAGTAATACAACTAATTTCTCAACTTCAGGCAGCTTAGATAGTGCTGAGCATGTGGAGGTGGAGGTCAAATGATTCAGTGGCGCTGGAACGAGAGAGGCTAAACTACGTTGATTACCCAGAGACCAGCATGTTGTTTCTGCCTCCTCTCCTGTTGCTTGTGACACTCTTCCATCAATAAAAGACGATGGCTGCCGGTCTGTGTAACGCTTATAAGTTCAATTTTCTAAGTACAAACGGACATTTGGAAAAACAGAAAAATCGGTTCCAATATCCAGTTTTTCATTTTTTCTTCAACCCGTTTTTCCAATTTTCAGTTTTTATTCAGAGGATCAGAAATAAAAAAAAAATACAATTTGCGTCTGGGCTCCAATATTCAATACTGCAATGATGTTCTCGCCCTCGTTCCGCCTAGCTACGCCCCCCATTTGAACCCATTTTTTCCGTTTTTTTACAAATGTCCGTTTGTTAGAAAATTTACCTGATAGGCGTTACACGGACCCTTGCTCATCCCTATTGTTTGCTCCTATTTTTTACTTTATTTCAGAGACCTCACAGAGAGCCAGAAACAGAGGGTGTGTAATTGTGTCTTCTCAACGGGACTCTTTTCTTCTAAATCTCATTGTGTGCATGTGTGGATGTACATGTGTCTCTTGGCCTCACTTTCAGCCTATTTCTATGATTGCTTTGAGTCCGCCTGTCCACTTTTTGATCCAATAAATGAACAGCTGTAAATACCTGGCAGAGATTGCAAGCTGACCACCTCCATCCTAAATGACAATTTTGGTGCAATCAAATCTCTCCCTTTCTCTCTCTCTCTTTTCTCTCTCTTGCTCTCTATAAGGCCACAGAGTTAAACGATGACCGCAGTCCATCAAACGCAACAGTGAGGACCACCTTTACCATCCTATTAATTGACAAGAATGACAACGCCCCGAAGTTCAACAGTTCTGAGTATCGGCTCCAAATAACCGAACTGGCCCAGGTGGGCTTTGCCCTTCCCCTGTACATCCAGGCCGAAGACAAGGACGAGGTGGGTGGATCACATCCTGAAGGCTGGCACAGTCACAAAGTTATGGCATTGGGCTGATACTCTTATCCAGATAAAGTTGCAATGACACCATACAGCCCCTGAATCTGACAATTGTTAGTAGAAATGTTCCGTGCTGATCCTGCAGTTAGAATCCATATGACCAATCCGGGCATATTTTAATGGATTTGGTGTTGGATAAATTGAGGCTGATCAAAATCTGATTGTTTCTTTACTGTGCAGTCTGTCCTCTTTCACGGCAGCCAGCCTGTACAGTGCAGCATTTGTGTATATGCAAGTGAAAATAAAGATAATGTGCCGCACTGCTGAATTCAGAGACAGAGGTTGGCAAAACACACAGATTTGCTGAGCACCAACCGTAATCAATGTTTTTTTCTGATCGTCTCTTTCATCAGTTAAAATGATAAATGTCGTTGGCAGCCGTTAATGGAATTAATTCAATGAGTTGTCTAATTAAAGTACTCTCTGCAGACGTCAGTGTCTGTCAAAGATCATTTGTGAGGGAAGAACCGCTATACTGAAACACATCTGACAGCCGATGTTTTAATAATTCCAACAAAATGATATACTGTATATTCTCTCTACCTGGTCACTGTACATCAATCTCAAGATTTTTTCATTCATATTATATCTAAATTTAAGCTTATAAACGTAATAGTTTTGAACCAGGACCTTCAGTGTTTGGATCAAGTAGCTCGTGAAAATGTAAGTGTTGAGTGTTAGATTAAGTGTCAGATTTATTTGGCTACAGATGTTATTTTAATGTCATCATTTAAGTATATATAATGTAAGTATCTCTATAAGATGTCTTTACATGGACAGCTAGGACAGCTACATGTGAGTGGTGTTTTTTGTGTTTCCATTTATAGATTTAGATTTATCTGGTTTATAAATGTAATGCAAAAAGCCACTGTGTGTGTGTGTGTGTGTGTGTGTGTGTGTGTGTGTGTGTGTGTGTGTGTGTGTGTGTGTGTGTGTGTGTGTGTGTGTGTGTGTGTATGTTGTCAGCAGCAGTGTACAGCACGCTTTAGTGTGTCCGCCACTTCCCATTAGTTGAATCTATCAACCTGCTGTGGTGACACACACTAACTCAAACACCAGCACACACATACAACACTTTTTCCCTGTATTCTTGCTCAACCACTCTGTCTCTCACTTTCGCTCTCCCTCTCTCACCCGTGCACATGTCCGCTCACAGCAGCGCATTGGACTCGACTACAATTTAATTTGCTCTGGAAGAGATGGGATAGAGCATCAAATTATACCTAACGAGGAAAATCAATCACCTATGGTGCAGATAAGCCGAAAGCTAGTCAACTCTGATTGATTTCAGGCACAGCAGCCGCCAGGGTGGAATTTGACAGATAACTGCAAGTCAAGTGGATAGAGAAAAAGGTGGAGAGTAAAGCGAGACAGACACACGGACTGGAAAAGGAAAGGAGGGACTCTTAAGAAAAATTGTTGAACAGAAAGTAGCCTGCAATGGAGCAAAACCAGAAGTCTGAATAATTGGTGAAGCAGGAAGAAAAAAACAGGAGAGAAAGAAAGCATTTGGAGCAGAGATAGCTGGAATATTTAGCAGCAAGTCTGTTTATTTATTCCAAGGGTGTTGTGTCGCAATGATGAAGCGCAAAGGAAAGTACAGCGAGTGCGTTGCTGCACGCAGGTGGGGTGACGACCCAGACACCTGGCATGTGATAAGAGGTCCCTCTGGAGGTTCCCACCCAACATTTTACCACTAGCAAAACGGCACACTCTGGGGAGGTACCCAGCCGCATAACATTACAGTACCTCCAAGCTAAGAATAAGCTAACTGCTCATTCGTCCTAATATAACAAAACAACATGCTTCAGGAGGCACTCAAAGGAGCACGATTACACACAAAAATGTCAAATGTAGTTGTGTTCTTAAGTTGTGTGCTGGAAACTTTGAAATAGTCAAATCTGTGAGACGTTTTTTGTTCTTGCCGTTTTGTATTGCTGTTTTGATCCTTTAAACCTACATGTCAGTGCCAACACACACACTCGTTCACACTCCGCTACACCTGTGCTTTAATCTCACTTTTACCAAGTGTGAGGGATTAGAAGCAGACATTTCATTTCTTAGACTATGACACAAGTGGTACTTACCTCTCTCTCTGTCTGTCTCTCCCTTCATATCCTCTTATGCTCGGTTAGCATCTATAAAACTTTTGCCGCTGGAACTTGTCACTAAACTTTGTGGCAGTCGCGTCTGACAGGGTGCTTTTATTGGGGGCTTCTAAAGGCAGGAGCAAATGGACGGGCAATTACGTTTATGGGCAGTTTGAGGTGACATCCCTGCATATTGGATGGTCTTTTAAATAGGAGTCATCAGCCACAATGGTCCTCCCAGAGATGAAAACAAAAACAAGGGGGCTATTTCAACCAGCAACATAATGCCAATCGACCACTGCACCCGTCTTCCTCTGTCTGCCACAATGGCTACATGATTGGCCGCCCTGCAGCTTTATATATCAAGACAGGAGGGATCTGGAGATGCTTTCTCAGCTCAAGACAGCCATAGGGTTCTCAGGGCTCTGATGTCATTTTGACCCTTACTTGGTTTATATTTACCCACAATGCAACAATGCCTTACTTCTCAGAAAGAGAAGCAAGAAATGGTAGCCTACAGAACATAGTATTTCTAAATCAGACTCCATGCTCATTTAATCTCCCAGTCAGACATACTGGCTACAGCTCAGTGGGCAGTGCACGGGGATTTACTCCATGTTGCCCTCAAATGGTCATCTACATAATGTGAAACACTGCAGTGCCAGCTTTATGTAGTGGTGATAAAGAAGATTTCAGATGGGGAGACAAGATGAATGTGTGGTTATGGACAAAAATGATGTCTAACCTGGTCATATCCATTTTATCATACATTTAATGTTTTTTGTTATTTTCCTGCAAAGCGTAGCTCTCCAGGTCAATCGTGTACCGGACCCTGAAACCATTTGAGGGTTAGCGTCCCCACAACTGTTTACAGCTAGTTTTTTCCAGCAAATTTCACACAGCAATAGCAACAGTCTCTTTATAATTGTGTCTGTTTAATTATTCACTGTTCATAATGTATTGAACATGTGCCTGTGTATACTGTATGTTTGTGCATAGTGCTCAGAAGGTTGAGGTGCCTTGTCATTGCAGGTAGAGTGCCAGGTTAGTGTGCATATCGGTGTTGGAGGATGGGCAAAAAGTGTCAAGATACAGCGAAGGATAAGAAACACCTTGAACACAACTGATGAGAGTGAATGGAACTAGCTTCCATACGGACGCTGCTCGTGATGCTGCATCATGATCAGTATAATTTATTATAAACCGCATTTAGTTTATGTGTTCTGAAAAAAAGTTATTTTTTGGTGGTAATCAAGGTTTTGGTGAATCTTCAGTTCTGCCTTTCTATTTATACAGTATTTGTACATTTGACATAAATCATATCTTTTGTCCAACATTTATTCATAAAAACTCGATAAATATACCGTAGCAGATTTTATCGTCTACATTCGTTCATAGTAGGTTAGACAGAGCATCTATCACCACCTGCCCTCGCTCTCTCTCAATAACCACTTTTTCTTAGTTTCCCTGTATTCACCTTCCTCTTGTTCTTTTATGGCAGGGGGTGAACAGCATGTTCCAGGTGTTTCTGACAGGAAACAATTCAGAGTACTTCACCATCTCGCCCACGGCGGTACAGGGGCGTGCCGACATCAGAATAAGGGTGGCCACGCCACTGGACTTTGAACGCATCCGCAGCTTCAGCTTCTCAGTGAGTTTTAAACTTTAAAATTGCATGAGAGAGTGAATGCTGAGACTCTAAAAAAAATCATGCAGTATGAATAAATAACCCCCACAAAACACAGGTTTCTAGTTTATCTGCTTACATAGGAGCTCAACTTGCTGCCGGAATTGTTCAACTTTGTGAATGTCCAACAGATCCGTCATGTAACAAGATACAAAGTGAAATAAGAGAAGCCAGTCTTGTTGTGATGGCCAAGCATTGAGTAGTTGGTAAAAAAAAAAAAAAGCAGCTCCATTGTTCTTCTGTGAGACTGACCTTTGAATGAACTCTGGACTAAGACGGATTTCTAAGCAACAAACCTTTTTTGAAACTTGTTTGTATTTGTTTGGACTCAGTCGTACGGGGGCCATATTACTTTCTCAGCACTGCAGACTTGTTTGAACAGTGAAATTGGTATTTTGTTACCTCAATTTTCCCCAGACCAGTTTACAGAACTAGAGGGTGCCCTCCCCTGCTCTGGGTATTATATAGTCTCCAAATCTGAGAATCTTAAACAAATCCGTTCATTACGAAAGTGACTTTTTTGGCACAATAGCAAGTTATGATTAGAATTGCCCCCTACAAATTTGAAATATATTAGATAAACTAATGTTAAACCTGTACAGTTTCTTCATTAAATGAAGTGTTTTTTTTTAAATCCTGTTGTCTCTCCTCAGCTTTATGCCAATGAGTCCATGTCCGATCATGTGGGTTTTGCTCGTATCTTTATTGATCTAATTAATGAGAATGACAACCGGCCCATCTTCAGCCAACCCCTGTACAACATCAGCCTTCCTGAAAACACCCCCCCTGGTACCTCAATGCTACGTATCCTGGTGAGTACCTTAGGAAACCACTGTACAGTGTGTACTGCACACAGCTCAGAATGTGAGAAATTACCTGTGATATACTACTATAGAAAAATGTAACTAGAATCCAAATAGATTTCAAATGGATTACAATAAACCTGACTTGTACTAGTAACTGGTATGGGTCTTGTTGTATTGGGAGTTGAGGCTTGTTTGTTTACCAGATGTGACGGAGTACTCTCCTAAGACTTCACCATATGAGTTGTGATTCATGGTAACTCAAGTTAAGCTGCCTCAGACAAAAGCACAGACAAAAAGAAAGGAAAAACTCACTCACCAACTTGACATGGGTCACTGTTAGCTAATGCTGAGATCCCAATAATAAAGGTTGAAATAACTAGTCAAAAGTCCTCAATTCAAAGTAAATACAGCCATTTTAGGAAAGTCCAGTAATGTAATTGCTTGCTCTGTATAATAACTTTAGCAGGATTCAAATGAATACCCTTAAATTGTCGCTTATAACTCAGTAATGAAGTTTTATATTCTACTCTTAAATGTATTTGCTAGTTGCATTAAAATTCTAGATTCTAGCATTACAGAAATATCAATTCAAACTGCATTATTATTATCAGAGGATGTTTAAATGTCATACAGATCATAGGGAATTCATATAAGAGACGTTGGTAATTATGTCAGAAAACCTCCATTAAGACTAATCCAATTAGAGTTATTTTCAAAATATATGTTGTATTATTCATTCCCTCCAAGTGTGTTAAGGTGGCCTTTGTTTAGTTTCTCACAGTTGAAGTGTCCTTGAGGGCACTCCACCTCATCCCCTCAGACTACCACCATGCAGCAGAGTTCCCTCTCAGTCACTGTCCTGACCAGCAGCCACTACTTTAACCAGATCGGGTGGAAAAAAATTCCCACCACTTCCCTATAATTCTGCATTATTATTCATTACCAGTCATACTCATGACAAAACACCCACAATCCACTAGATACAAGTGCAAAAAGCACAGTGTGAAAATCAATAATGTTTATAGACTGGACGTTCATAAAATGGAGATTGCAGGGCAGTCTAATACCCGATAAGTCTGGCTGATGTTAGCCTTGTCCCGGAGCATGCAGCTGTTGTGGAATCTTGATTGCGTGCTGTAGAAAGTGAACGGGTTGTAAATAGAATAAGATGCGACGGCTCTCGGTGAGGACTCCACTGGCATGGATGGCAGCACTCGTATTTATACACTGTTAGATGAGGGTTTCAATATTCTGACTTGTTCACACACACAACACACACACACACACACAAACACATACACTGCCTATACACAACAATTTCAAGGTCAGCACAAGGTTACAACCAGACAAAGTCATTGTAGGCCTTTTTAAACATTACGTGTGTGTGTGTGTGTGTATGTGTCTGTGTGTGTGTGTCTGTGTGTGTACAAACACTTATTTACTTATGTGGGTCTGTCATAATGTAGCTAATTATTCATTTAGACCACATGTTGCAATGGTTGTAATCCACTGAAAATAGCGGACACTGTTTATTTATATGCTGCATTGTGATCAAACAAGCCACGTCCAGCTCACTTGTGTTTGTGTAAATAATTAGGTATTTCTTTTGGAAATAAAAATTGCGTCCATGTATCCTATGAAATAAATTATACAGAAAAAAGTTAAATCCATCAATCTGCTGGTTCTCTGCATCACGTTGTTGGAGTGAAAGAAATGGAAGTGGAAGTAGAGAAATGTCCCTATTGTAGAGGTAATGTATTTTGGATTATAGAGTACAGCATTGTAAAACTAGCCTTGATTACATTCACCCTTGTGCAAGAGCACTTTCCAACCCACTTCTGTGAGTCAGCACCAGGGAAAATAATACTTAACCTGTCCACCACTCCATTGTCAAGGACATGTCATGCCGCTTGCCAACTGCAGAAAAGCATTTAGAATTGAAGTGTTAATTGTGACAAAATTAATAGACCCCTAACAACTGGTTCTTTTATTGTAGAACTTATGTTACATTTGTACTTGACTCATGCTTATTTTAATCCGAACTTCAGATTACAGCTTTCTGTAACCATGCCATTTGATTTGCGGGTAACTTTTCATTTTCCTGATGCCCTGTGTACCTGTCTCACTCAATCTGTTCCTACAGTTCAAACTCTGCAGGTGCAGTAAACGACTCAAGGCATTACAACGGAACCAGATTGTTCTGCTATGGCTAGCCTCTCTGCTCTCTGTCAGATGCAGTGGCATAACAAGCCAACACAGGGCCCTTATGGGGGATTATCACGGCAGGCCCCCGTACTACAGCCCGTGATGACGGCGCAGTATCCATGAGTAGGCTACCATAAATAGGACAGGATAGGATCATAGAGAAACAGCATATGAGATGAGATGACTGACAAAATCAGGAGTGGCCTACGTGCACCACAACAAAAACAAAATGCTGGTGAATGGGCACCTTAACACATAGGCAGTTCCTGCAGCATTTTGCGCCTGTTTTTTGAGATTGTTGAACATATGTGTTAGTGGCTTGTTGATCTTTACGTTGTTAGTTTATTTCTTACCCTGGTCTGGGGCACACATATTTTTACACTTATTGGACTTTAACTCATCATTGCACTTACAAAAACGCTGTTCTCAATTTAGGTCATCCTGTCGTCTCATCTCTGGTTTTACCTGCGTCCATCGTGTGTGTTTATGTGCGCGCGGGGGGAACTCAGTAGCCCCTGCCCCTTTTGCAGGGTCTTTTGCTGTATGTTTTGTTAGTAAATGTGAGCTGTTCAAATCACACACGTCTCGTCTTCATAGCAGATACAAGGAAACTAATTTGACCCTTCTCCCTCCTGCTTGGTCAGTGGCTATTAGAGTCCACGTGGGACTGCTGGGATTGTCGCGAGTAAAGAAAATGTGATAGGGGGCCCCGGCTGTCAATCAATTTCTTCCAGTTACACGGGCTCTTGATTGGTTTTGGGCCTGTAAACAACTGCGCATCCTGCTTACCGATAGTTACGCTTCTGGTCAGATGGCTCTGAATTGTAACAGATTGTGGCAAAAATATGTTTTAGGATTAGGGCTGTAAAGATACACCAAACCCAGGATTCAGTTCATATCACGATTTTTGACCCACGATTGATACAAACTTAGATTATTTTGTGAGGGGGGTTACACTCAGTAAACTTAATTCAACTTTTTTTCTGCCACATGGAATTGTTTTGTCGTTGACAAACAGGACAATCCACTTTGCAACCCAATACATCAGAAACGTTAATTTTGATATTGATTGATTTCAATGTAGATCAATTCAACACCAAATATTATTTTGTCCCTCAAAATAATGTTTTCAAAATTGTTTCAGTGGTTCATTAACCACCATTCGAATAAGACATAAGAATAATGGTAATAGTAACAGTAATGGACAATTCTGCTTCCAACCTGTAGGGGGACCAAAGAGGAAAAGTGCTTTGGTGCCTTCTGTAAAGGTGCTCGTTGACAAGCAAGTAGATAATGCTAAGTCTATAACGTCAACTAATTCTTGGTGGGTGACATAAGATTACAACATTGTTCAACACGCTGAGTTATTTTTTGTATGATTGTTGACCTCAGTTCACAACTCTGGGCTAACACACAAATTTATCCGTAACGTTAACTGTATAGAAAGACGACTAATCTAATGGTAACTTAGCCAGCTAGCTATCACTGTCTGACTCTCTGTCTGACTCATTCTCCCGGCACTGCAAGGCTTCAGTCGCGATGAGAGCTGACAACAGCCCCGGCCCGGGACACAGCCACAGTCAGTCCCCAGCCATCTAGCAACCATCCACTATCATAACAGCCCCGGCCCTGGGGACACAGCCACAGTCAGCCCCCAGCCAGCTAGCAGCCAGCCCCGGCATACCTTTCACCACTCCCGTTTTTTAGCCCTGTATCCCGGATCCCTCTCGGTTTGGTATTTCCCCCGGGAAACTCCTGTAATTTGCATGGCCTTTAAATAATCAGACCAATATGTCTGTCTAATGCTGACCACTTGCCAGATCTGGTAAGAAACGTTTTGTATTCACACAATCCACACACCATATACAATGTTCAACCCGTTTGTCACCTCAACCTGGCACCTGTAACCCAGTTCAGACATGGAAGCAAGCCAATAAAAATGGCAGGAGAAGACAATGTTTCCTCAAAAAAAATCGAAATATAGCTGTAAATTTCAACAGTGTTTTTACGCAACAATTTATATACATCTCAGCTAGTCATATCGACACCCTATATGCTTTTTGTAAAGTGTGTTGCATTGATTTTAATGTAGTGCACAGCATAAAAAATGACATTACCCAGCACATTAAAACACAGCAGCATCATCGCGCAGAAGAGGCAGATAAGGGCACACGGGAGATTTCATACTTCAAAATAAACAACACCAGTTTGGCTTCAAAATAGGCAACACTTATTGTGAAAATGAAAAATTTAAAAAGCAATATTAATAAATTTAAATCATGTTTTCATTTACATTGCAATGTAAATAATACACTTAACAGTACCCCCCTCCTATTTAACTCTAACTAAAGAAAGCAATTAAGTAATATCTCCAAATATCAAACTTTTCCTTTACATAGTCTAAGGGAACCATTAACTGTTATGAATTAGCCAAAATATAATAACACAGACTATAGTCCTTTCCCAATTCTCAGTTTTTGCATCCCCGATTACCCTCCTCAATTCCTCTCCTTGTGTCTTGCCCCTACAGAAGATTTGAGCCGAGGAGTTGAGGAAGAGCCTCGAGGAGAGAGGAGACGAGGCAACAAGCATTTAACAAACATGAGACATCATTGCTTCTGATCTGTTGTTTAAAGGCAACGGCAATGAAATATGATGTGCAGCACTGCTGCATCAGCTGTTCATTGTTTTGTCATTTACTGTATTTTATGATCTCAGATGAGCAGAACAGTTCATGACAACTTCTGAATTTACTTAGAATTCAATTCACAACATGGCAAAATGTAATTAGAATGTACAGACATCAAAAACTTGCATTTGTTGTATTTAACACAGACATTATATTGTACGTATATTTATAATATAGTCTACATACACAGTATGGCTAAATATCCTTCATAGGCTATTTTAGTGTAAAACACTACAAATGTTTGTATGAAAAACTATACAAACATATAAAGTATTATATGGCTACACAAACACTCTAATGCATGGATCAGCTCTTCATCTGAATGCGCATGTAGGCTTAAAACCATCCACCCTCCACCCACCTGCATAAATGATTTTCTCCGATTTAGAGACCCACATGGACATTTCACTGTCCCTTTATCCCAATAGGCTCCATTGATTTTTAAATGATGTATTGATATAGGAGTGTTTTCCATAACAATTTACTTTAATGATTAGGGAGGCTGCAGAAATGTCACTGCAGCTGATATCGTTGGGCATTTAAGCAGCAAAACCAACTGTAGTTATAAACTTGACAGAGGAAATGGAACTAAACCGTTTAGTTCGGGTATAATTCTAATGAAGTTAAGATGCTGTTACTCAAGCATCTCCAGACGCACTTACAAATGAAGCTCTTTGTCCAACAGCAACTCTGCTACGTTCACATTTTCTCATTTTCCTTGTTAATTATGTATTTTCACCCGCCTGCTATTCATCAGAATGTTAATTTAGGCTATACGGTCTAACCGGCCCGATCCCTAAATTAATCTTGGGGCCACAGATATTATATATTAATATTATTATTAGATAAATTATCTCTTTCTCTCTGTCACGACTCTATTATGCTCATTTGTAGATTCATAATTGTATTTAGAGGTTATATCAGAATAGGTTTACATGGTTTAATTCACACAAAAAAAACTATGTTTGTTGTACTACACAGCTTCTCTTTGTGTTGAGCTCTCTGTTTTAGCCACAGAGTCAAGCATCACGCTTCCACCCAGGTCAGCCCTACCAGCCAGTCAGAAGCAGAGTAAGAGGGCGTGCCACGCTACTAGCTAGGCAAGAACTATAACGTGTTACAGCGTGGAGCACAAAGTGAAGACTGGACTACAATAGAGTTGTTTGGAGCAGTTGGTGAACAGTGTTTTCTGCTTGAGATGGTACGTCCCTTTGGGGTGGACTTTGGGCTTTTCACTTTGTAAACCCATATAACATGCACAAAGTAGATATAAACTACAATAAAGGAAAGGGGTAAAAGCCACAAAACTTAACATTAACATTAATATGCCCCAGGTCAAAAGACTTCTGCTGAGGATACATTGGTGTGTGCTCGATTATAACTCCTTCGAGGAGCCTCCTCGTTCCTCGATGGCACGCTAAGGATGATTTCCGGGTTACAAGCCCGAGGATCGAAGAGTCAAGGAGGTACAAATTTGGGAATTGAGAAAGGCCATTTATCTTTTAAGATTTGGGGAAAATATTTGGCCATTTAGTCATTACTGATTACAACAATGATGACTGATGAGACAAATATCTTCATGGCCTATTTGCTTGTACATTGCTGTATTCATTAACTTATATACTGATATTAGTTTCTCTCACAGGGAAGTAGTTATTTTCAGGCTTGTGGTACATTGTTGTTTCCTGAGCAAGTGTTTTTGCATCAGTGCATGTGGTGAAGGTGGTTTGTATGTAAAGAAGGTGGAGTCTGGACGATGTTTGTATAATACTTTATGCCTATGTTAATTGAAATTATGCATGCTGGTTCCCAGTTGTTTTAGAAAGTGCCAAACAGGCATCTTGATAATGTAATTGAATTGAAATGCTTTGTTTGGGTTAATATTCATTGCTCATCGGATCAGAGCTTATGTACAATGTTAGTCGATGCATTACTCCTGCATCCCTGTGGACACTTAACACAGAAGTACACACACACAGACACACAGAAAAACAGTGGCTGTTTAATATTTATGGACTGCAGCATTACTTATCATTATAAATATTTATTGTGATTTACTCTTTTGTTTGGGTCCTTTTCTCTCTCTATTGGTCTCTTCCTCACCCAGGAGACTTTAGACAGCAGCAGCTGCTCCTATCATTGGAATTACTCCTTTTTCCTCTCCATGGGTCTTAGAGAATGTTTCTTTTTTTATTTCATATTTAATGTATGCCCTCAGTTATTGTTGTTTTCCACATTCTCTGTTTTACCATTAGATTGCTAATGGTTTTCAGGTGTTCCATTGCCTCAGTGTAGTTCCCTGTCTGTTTCTGCTTGGATTACACTCTCTAGCTCTTTCTACCCACAAGGCTCTACCTTAGAGAATATGTATATATCTGAAGAGGATATATGCAGGTTTTACCAATGCCATGCTATGTGTTTTATGGGCTCTGTGCAGATGCTTTGTGTTTTAGGGCTAAGGCACAATGAAAAGTGCTTCCAGCAGAAGGTTAGAAATTAGAGGAGCATTAGTGGAGGATGTTTCGCCACCACCACTGTTTAGACAGGCCTTTATCGAGTAATAGTCACAACAGTAATTATATTTAATTATTGTAATGAAAGGGATGAGGCCCAGCTCTTTCCCTCATGTAGTATCTCCCACAGTGTCACTGTTAATAATGGGCAGCTTCTCTTGGCTGATTGTGACATTGTGAGACAAGGTGTTAGGACGACCAGATTAGAGCAGGGAGTAGTGAAAGGTGAAGTTTCCCAGATTGTTGAGTGTATTGGAGCTAAATATTGGTCTCATTTGGTTCCATTTGTTTGGTTAAACAACAAATTCAACAAAACAACCAACACAATTACACTAAATGGCCAAAAGGTGATCTAATTTAACTAATAACTAATAATAACAACTATAAAATTCCGCAGAAATTTTATCAGTGTGCCTCTTACTTGGTGCACATGCAAATAGCAATAAGACTTATTAAAAAATAATAAGTGTCTAAAGCCTTCAGAGATATAACTTTTTAAAACCTATTTAAGACGTTAGGACGTGTGTGTGTGTCTGTCTGTGTGTGTGTCTGAGAGAGAGGGAGACAGATAGATTTCAACAGACAGACATACAGAGTAAGGTTGCCTGGTTACTAAGGACCAATAGGAAGCCTTTCATCTCTGTGATGTCATCTCTTTGATCTGAAATCAGTTAACGACTACGACTGGCACCTGCTGTCACCAGCTATTTAGATACAGAACAAGCTCTCAAACAAATGACCATATCATCAAAGGGAAACTAGCTATCAATAAAAAAAGGTTCTCGTGGGCACCAGAAGGCCTTTGTGAACGTATTAATATAAAATGTATGTGGATAAACGATGTAAAAAAGTGCTTCGCTCTGCGTTCTGCTCAGAAATGTTGACGATGTTTAACATGGCAGTGAATGGAGGAAGATTGACAAATCTTGTCATTTGAAAGGTCTCTGAGCAAAGAATATAATTTATATTGCATACATGAGCACATTGGCTGAAACTAGACAAGAATACCTACGTTTTGATGTATAAATTGTCCATGACAAGTTAGAATTGTTTGTGTGAAAGCAAGTTATAGCAAGATAACCAAGATGATTTTTTAAACCTCCCCACTCTGTCCTCCACTCTAGCTCTCAACATTCCGCCACATACACACACATTGGAAAATCCGAGACGGTCTGAAAACGGGACGATACGTAAACTGGGATTTGAGAGAAACTGTGCTTGACATTTAAACTCCCATTCAGCCCAATAAACGCCAAAGTCTTGTCTTTGCGATGTTGACCAATTTCCCAAACATTTCCCATTCAAGTCTATGAGAATTGTTTTGCAGTTTTTTGCCGTTTTCATGAAGACCGCACGGAAAATCTCTTAGAAAAGTCATAGCACACCATTCTCGATCATTACACACGTTTTGATGTATTTTGTGTGCGCGTGGTGGCAACGCTCTGGGACTAGTAGCGGGATGAAAATCTGGCAGAAGAATAAAAATAAGTATGGGCAATAATAGACATTGCGCCGATTGCTGCTATTGCAGCACATCGGCAGACTGAATTAATCTGCAGATTATTTAATTGGGTTAATTGATGAATTGTTTGGTCCAACAAATCACTATTTCCTGAAGCCCGAGATGAGGTCTTCAAATGGCTTGTTTTGTCCATAGACTTTATGAAATATGGACGTAGTCTCCGTGACTGCCAGACCTTCTTCCACAGTATTGCTGCGGGGTGTCTGGCGTCTCCACATAGTATTCCGGGATGGGACAAAAACGTGCTCAGGTTTATTGGCATTTCTTTAAACCAATCAAAATTGTCTTTGGTTATCTGCCGCACGGAGCAACGGTGCCTCTGCAAAATAGCCACAGGAAAGAACGTGTTTTGGTGGAACACGTGTATGTTGTTTTTAGTTGTTCAACAGATAACTTATATTGGACAGCAGTTAACTATTGTCCTCATAAATCCACTCCAATCCAGTTTAAAATGCCATCACAAAGAAAACCAGAGGTAACGGATATTTGGCCTAAATAAGGGACATCCTTTCCGGCAGCACCTGAGCAATGCAGGTGTTTATATGTCTGCGAACGGAAGTAGGAATGCCGCCTTGGCCCCCACACGGATCTAGACCACCAACCGTGCCGGATACTAGTGTTGACTGTCTGTAACTGGACAATGTCCACTGTCATTTCTTGACCTCAGCAAAGCTGACCATAGGTACCATGTATTTCAACACATGCTTTCTTTGTCCTCTACCTTGTATTCAGTGTGTCTCTGTAGTATACTCTTTACTCTTTATCATTCGCTACATCCTCCCTGTGCTGTTGCTAATCTCATTGCCTCATCATTGAGGACAGAGAAAGAGAGAGGGGGAGCACCAAGGCCACTCAGCAAAGTGAAGCTGCCAGCCACAAAGAACTCTGCATTAAGCCTTTTCACTGGCAGCTTAAACTCTATCTCTAGCTTATGCCCATAATACAGTCCTCTTATTTTTATCTCTCTCTCTTTCTCTCTACCCCCCCAACACCACCACTCCCTCCACCCCTCCCGTTTCCTTTTCATTCCAGAGGTAACAGCTGTTTTTTTCTCCAGTGGTTCACATGTAGTTGCAATCATTATAAAGTAGCTGTGTATGCATGCAAATGGTATAATTTATCTTCTAAGCTGTCACATTATTCTCTGAAGACATCCACTATACTTTATTGGACTCTTCTTTTACAAAAGTATACATTGTTAAAAAAGTGTTTAAGTTGTATCTCTCTCTTGTGCTCTCTCTGTCTTGCTGTTATTTGTTTGGTCAGGAGATAATAGAAACAGGCTGTTCGATACTGTCGGCAGTCAGCAGTAGCTGTGAGCACCCCCACCTGCTTGTTAATGGTTTAGAGAAATAAAGCAGTCATAAACGTACACTCGCCATCACCATTACACTAAAGTGTCCGCAGTAAAACACACACACGTACAGAGGGGCTCGAAAGTTTGGGCACCCTGGGTAAAAATTTGTATTAATGTGCATGAAGAAGCCAAGAAAAGATGGAAAAATCTCCAAAAGGCATCAAATGACAGATTAGACATTCGTATAATATTTCACAAAAAGTTTGATTTTATTTCCATCATTTACACTTTTAAAATAACAGAAAACAAAAGAATGGCATCTGCAAAGTTTGGGCACCCTGCAGAGTTGTAGCATGCACCGCCGCCTTTGGAAAGCTAAGACCTGACAGTGTCATGGATTGTTCTCAATCATCGTCTGGAAAGACCAGGTGATGTCAATCTTAAGGTTTTAAATGCCCAGACTCATCTGACCTTGTCCCAACCATCAGCACCATGGGTTCTTCTAAGCAGTTGTCTAGAAAACTGAAAATAGTTGACAATCACAAAGCAGGCAATGGCTATCAGAAGATAGCAAAGGGGTTTCAGTTGCCAATATCCTCTGTTCGAAAGTAATTAAGAAATGGCAGTCATCAGGAACAGTGGAAGTTAAAGCAAGATCTAGAAGACCAAGAGAAATATCAGACAGGACAGCTCGCAGGGTTGTAAGAAAAGCAAGTCCAAACCCACGTTTGAATGCACACTCCATCCAGAAAGACCTGGCAGACACTGGAGTTGTGGTACACCATTCTACTATAAAGAGATAATTGTGCAAACATGGTCTTCATGGAAGATTCATCAGAAGAAAACCTCATCTATGTCCTCACCACAAAAATCTGTGTTTGCAAATGAACATATAGACAAGCATGATGCATTGTGGAAACAAGTTCTGTAGACCAATAAAGTTAAAATATAACTTTTTGGCCGGAATGAGCAAAGGTACGTTTGGAGTAGAAAGGGCACAGGAAAAACGCAAAAAGAAATTCAGCAAATTTTGGACGCTATCTTGATGCCATCTGTGAAAACGCTGAAGTTAAAGAGAGGATGGCTTCTACAAATGGATAATGATCCTAAACACACCTCAAAATCTACGGTGGATTACATCAAGACGCGTAAACTGAAGGTTTTGCCATGGCCTTCACAATCTCCTGACCTCAACGTAATTAAAAATCTATGGATAGACGTTAATAGAGCAGTGCGTGACAGACAGCCCAGAAATCTCAAAGAACTGGAAGACTTTTGTAAGGAAGAATGGGCAAAGATACCTCAAACAAGAATTGAAAGATTCTTGGCTGGCTACAAGTAGTGTTTCCAAGCTGTGATACTTAGGGAAGGGGGCAGTACAAGTTATTAACTCTGCAGGGTTACCAAACTTTTGCAGACGCCATTTTTTGTTTTTTGTTATTTTGAAAGCGTAAATGATTTAAATAAGATCTTAATTTTTGTGACATATTGTACAAATGTCTAATCTGTCATTTGATGTCTTTTGGAGATTTTTCCATCTTTTCTTGGCTTCTTTATGGACATTAATACATTTTTTTACCTGGGTTGCCCAAACATTTGAGCCCCACTGTAGCTCCCTTCGACCCCTTCAGGTGCTCTAGGTCACAGCTGGGGGACTGGCAAGAGATGCGGTAGGTCTTCGTTTGATCCGAGGACTTGAGGGATTTTGCATCTTGTCTCTACTAAAGAAGTTTGAATTTTGCGTAATTTCACACAGCTACATCTGTACATGCACGTTCATGTTGTGGAAATTAAGAGACTATATCAATTCACTCATTAGTTTAGTTGAGTGAGTAATTGTTCAGTACATGTAATCATTAATTGGACACATCTTCGGAAAACCTTATTATGGTGTCAGTGTTTGTGTTTTTTACAGTCTGCTGCTCTGTTCTTGAGTCTGACATTGTACTGTGTTGGTTAGATGCTCTACAGTAAAGAGGCCTACGGCAGGTTGTGCACATAGGATAAGCAACCCAAAAGTTTAGAGAAGGCCATAAAAATCTAAGTTAAATCCATTCTTTTATTGACCTCTTCATTCCAGTCAAACCTTTAGTTGTATTGTGACGAGACAAGTGACCACTTTATTTGACTGACTAATGCAAAATGTTAAATTATTTGAATACTCTCAATTCACAATGTTTTTCAACTATGTCCTCAAACAATACTCATGTGCCTATGTTTGCCGTGAAACATGTTTTTGTTTGCTGTAATAGTTCCTCCAGTTTATATTGACACTAAAGAGATCCCTGATTCCAGTAGAAGAGACTAAATCCACAGTCCCCATTCTGTGTAAAAATGCATTTTAAAGTCCAACCAAAGCTGCTGCAATATGAGACTTCAGCAGTTTGATTAAGACACATCAAAGTTAGTGTTTTTATTGCAAAACTAAAAAAGTCTCAAAAGAGAAGAGACTCACTTGATATGATAAACTCATACTGCTGAGGCCTCTAGTAGCTTTAATTTAAGTTTAGAATACATTTTTGCTCAGAACAAGGAACTGCGGATATGGTTCCCCATCTCTTACATGGAAGTCGTGTAAGGAAGGGATCTCTTTGCGGTATGGATGAGAGGAACAGTGACCAATAACCGTAATATTGTGCATACAGGCACAGAGTATTGTTGTGAGACAAGTCTTGAAAATGTGACCCTATCCTTTAATCTACAACAAAGCTCTTCATTGCTTTTACTTTTTTTCTGATGATTATTGAGCAGGCATGGTTTGATGAAAATTATTTACTCAAGTGTGATGTGCAGTCTTAATAACTTGTGCACATCTCACTCTGAATTTGCATTTGATTCCTGTAGCGCCCAGCAAGTGCAGTGGCAGCCACAAATATCCACACTGCTGATCCACAGGCACCTCATTTAGCTGAGATGATGTGCTTAAAGATGCTGACGTATACGCCAGGGAATGTGTCATATGATCAAGACTCTGCTTTGTGAATTTCACACACACACAGTACAATATGCAAAGGGTTACTTTTATCGTGTTGAAAGTAAACAGTTTTCTGTATCCCACTTGTATAGCATTTGTGAAGATTGAGCTATGGTCTTAGAAACAGAAAATGTGATTCAATGAGGAAGAGGGCCTTTTAAGCAGCCTGCAGCATGGGTGAAACTAACCAAAGTTAAGGAAGATAACCTGATAGATGTGTCCTTGTCACTGACTCCCACACAATGATTATCAGGAACTGGACATCTTCACTGTGCTTGTGATGTGACTGTGTGTTATCTATTCTTTGTGATTGTGTTTAGGTGTGCAACACTGAGACAGAGGAGGGTGTCTGTGTTTAGACTGGGGGTCATCTCTATTTTGACAGCAGGCTTTGACAGCCAGTAATTGGTTTCCTTTCCCATGCCTCTCACAGCTTCTGCGGAAAAAAAAGCAATTCTAGGAGCCAATCAATTCAAATTCCAGCTCACTCACGATAGAGAGGCCTGTGCAGTTTTAACTTCCCTCGCTGTCCATGAGATATCTGGACTGATAATCTGCTCCTGTGCCCCCTCCAACCCAACACCAGTTTACACACATACACACAGACACACACATTACCCCTGTCTTTCTGTCGCCAATGAGGGAAAGTTCTCATTTCTTGAAAGCAATTGAGTGTGATAATAGGAGTTTATACTGTAAATGGTTGGGGTGCACATATGCCCCGAAGACTGAAAAACCTGGAAACACCGTGCATCTCTGTCCATGTGTGTCCTTTTCACATGCACAAACATATGCACTCACATACACATTATACTTTGCATACAAAACCACTCCAATCAACGCACACATACTGTCACAGGTGCATTAACAGGCATAGAGACACACAGATGAGTGCACTGGTACACAGGCACACCCATATACACACACACACCCACACACACACACACCCACACACACACACACACACACACACACACACTGTTTGCCTGCTGGCTTTGCCTCTCTAAAGGGAGGAAACACATCATTTAACCAAACTGGTCAACTGAGAACTAATTTCTCTTTTGTAGTTACTGCCTGAGGAGCCTAGGGTTTTCAGAGTTTATATTGGCAATCAGCACAGCCAATGACTCTTTGTGCAGAAACTCCTTAGCAACTTAGTTTGTATTTTGATCAGAATGCTGACTGAGTCCCCTCCTCCTTAGCAAAAGGGAGATTTCCATCACTGCAGTCTGGGCCCAGCAATAATCTACAACATATACTGCCATTGGAACATCTCTGGGCCTCTTGACAGTAGGAGAACAATTATTCAACCAACAGGTTTTTTTTACCATCTTAGTCAATGGCAATGTGCATCCTCCATACTGTTTTTTTAATAACTTTTTTCAGTTATTTGGAGTGCCCCTAAATAGAGATGTTTCATGGAACCATCAGCATTACTTATTTGGCATGAAAACAATTTATCCCAGCGAACCATCTCAGTAAAAGAAATGCTCGTTGTAATTATCAGTGAGGTTATTAGGCATATAGCCCAGCTTTACTTCCATGTCATTTTTTCTTCATTAAATTGTACACTCACACACTCCCTGTGCACCAAACCCCGCCAACTTTTCCATCACCTCCTATTCCCCAAACCAAAAAAGTTTGAGCTACCATGGCGATGGGGAGCAAATGCATAATACCCTGGTGTCAAGGATCCAGGCCCATGGTGTTAAATTACTGCAAATCCCTGCACAAACCAATCTCTACCATCCATCTGCTGCGGGCCGTCTGCTTCTAAAGTTGAAAGTATTTGGCAAGCAGTCGACAAAGTGACCGGGCCGTACTGTCATGGTGATTGTTTGGTGGGAGATAGAAAGCGAGTTGGTGAATGATTGGGTGGGGGAGAGGGGGGGCTTCTCTATCTCCGTCTGTGTCTCTCTTTTCCTCTCTGTCTGTCGTCATGGCGAGAGGGACTCGGGTGCAGAAGCAGAGGCAGTATTAGCTCCCAGGCTGAGCCCGGCTCCTGTCACCGCCGAGATAGCTGTCACGCCAACACCCCCACTGCTATCATTGGAGCACTTATGGGCCTGTCACTCACCTGGGAGAGGGAGCACATGAGGGAGGGAGGCATCGAGGGGGAAGAGTGTGCTTAGGGAGATATGTAGAGGAGAGGGGAGACAGAGGAGATGGAGGAGGAGCTTGGGATATAGGAAGGAAAGCGAGGTAAAGACGGAAAGAAATAGATAAAGAAGGAGGTGGAGGAATGGTAAGAATGCCAAAAGAGAGGGGGAGAAGCAGATGAGTGGCATTAAATGATGAGGTCTTTGAGACATGACGGATGAAAACTCAAAGGTTAATATAAGAACCTGACTGGAGTCCCAAACACCTAACATGTGGTTAGCGTCCCGCTTTCTATTCGTAGAAAGATGTGCTTCGGGGGAACTTGACAACCAAGCGAAGGCCATTTGGACATTAAAAAAAACTATTGATTTGCCATCCAGGACGATGTGGTGGAAGCTCTCTGTAAAATGATGGGCTTTTGCTAAACAGCATGGTGTAAAAAAAAAAAGATTAAAAAAACACATTGATAGCTGCCGCCGTTGTTCCATCTGTAAGAGCAGTCATAGATGGCCACTCACACAGACGCGTGCACAGGCGCGCACGCAAACATGTAACAATAAATGCATTACATTTCACAGATATCTCCTAATACATTCAAACACACACTCCTGCATCGCCATTTACAGCCAAAAAAGGGCATTGTTTCAGTCACATTTTGGCCCATTTACTGGTGTATATACTTTAACCTCAGTCTCATGTCGTTAAACGCATATTCACAAACACACACACACACACACACTTGCTCACAAAGTCGTACAAGTCACAGCCACATGCAAAAAAACATATACCCTACACACACACACACACACACACACACACACACACACAGTCCTACTTAATAAGGTTGGTATCAGGGCATCACTGAATCACAGTGACCAGCATCGTGGTTGACAGAGCAGGCTGCAGACACGTTCGAGTTTGGCCCTTCAACTGACTGCAGAGCCACTGAAGTGAAACTCTATTACAACAGCCTCTCCAGCCACGATCCATCAGCAACGACACAACACCCTATGTGTACGCATCAGTGCATGTGTGCACATGGGAATGCATGTGTTTACAAAGACAGATTGGCGTTTCATAAAGTACAAGATTCCTGAAAGTGTTGCTCTTTATGTTTGATTTTTGACACCATTCTCCTCTGCAAGACATATGACAGCAGTTGCTGCTGTTTTTTCAGGCGGTGGTGGGTCATGTGAATGAGAAATCAGTTCTCTTATCAGATTAAATCCAATCAACACCTTTGCATTACTTGCATGTTTTACTGTCACAGACAGCTCAGCTTGAGTGAGAAATATCATATAATCATGTTATTTAAGCTCTGGGTAACCTCACACAAGCACACATACACACAGGTACAAATGTATGCTGAGGAAAATTATGTTACATTAACATGAAATGGGAAAAGCCTTCTATTGTTCTGCTTTAATGACCATATCACTGTCAGGAAAACTAAATTCTAATTTAATTTAATTGACAGCACTTTGTACTTTGAACGGTGTGCCATGAAGTTCCCTCCCTTCAGTTTTCACAATACAATTTGAGGGCAGACACAAATAATTTAGCTTAACAATACTTGAGTAAGAGATTTGAATTATTTTTACTGCATGTACAGAGGGGCTTAAAAGTTTGGGCACCCCAGGTAAAAATTTGTATTAATGTGCATAAGGAAGCCAAGAAAAGATCAAATGACAGATTAAACAGTCGTATAATATGTCACAAAAAGTTAGATTTTATTTCCGTTATTTACACTTTCAAAATAACAATACTAAAAAATGGCGTCTGCAAAGTTTGGTCACCCTGCAGAGTCAATAACTTGTACTTCCCCCTTTGGCAAGTATGACAGCTTGTAAACACTTCTTGTAGCCAGCCAAGAGTCTTTCAATCCGTGTTTGAGGTATCTTCGCCCGTTCTTCTTTCCAAAAGAGTTCCAGTTCTTTGAGATTTCTGGGCTGTCTGTCACGCACTGCTCTTTTAAGGTCTATCCATAGATTTTCAATTATGTCGAGGTCAGGAGATTGTGAAGGCCATGGCAAAACCTTCAGTTTACGCCTCTTGATGTAATCCACCGTGGATTTTGAGGTGTGTTTAGGATCATTATCCATTTGTAGAAGCCATCCTCTCTTTAACTTCAGCGTTTTCACAGATGGCATCAAGTTAGCGTCCAAAATTTGCTGAAGTTTTATTGAACACGTTTTTCCTTCTACTCGTGAAATTTTCCTTGTGCCACTGGCTGCAATACAACCCCAGAGCATGATTGATCCCCCTCCCATGCTTAACACACAGACAGAGGTTCTTTTCATTAAATTCTGTTCCCTTTCTTCTCCAAACGTACCTTTGGTCATTCCGGCCAAAGAGTTCTCTTTTAACCTCATCGGTCCACACAACTTGTTCCCACAATATATCAGGCTTGTCTATATGTTCATTTGCAAACTTCAAATGCTGATTTTTGTGGTGAGGACATAGAAGAGGTTTTCTTCTGATGACTCTTCCATGAAGAACATTTTTTTACAAGTATCTCTTTATAGTGGAATGGTGTACCATAACTCCAGTGTCTGCCAGGTCTTTCTGGATGGATCGTTCAGTCCAACATGGGTTTGAACTTGCTTTTCTTACAACCCTGCGAGCTGTCCTGTCTGATATTTTTCTTGGCTTGCCAGATCTTGCTTTAACTTCCACTGTTCCTTTTGACGGCCATTTCTTAATATCATTCTGAACAGAGGATTTTGGCATCTGAAACCCTTTGCTATCTTCTTATAGCCTTCTCCTGCTTTGTGAGCATCAACTATTTTCAGTTTCAGTTTACTGCTTAGAAGAACCCATGGTGCTGATGGTTGGGGCAAGGTCAGATGAGTATGGGCCTTTAAAACCTTAAGATTGACATCACCTGGTCTTTTCAGACGATGGTTGAGAACAATCCATGACACTGTCAGGGCTCAGCTTTCCAAAGGGGGCGGTGCATGCTAGAAACTCTCCAGGGTGCCCAAACTTTTGCAAGCGCCATTTTTTAGTTTTCTGTTATTTTGAAAGTGTAAATGATTGAAATAAAATCAAACTTTTTGTGACATATTATACGAATGTCTAATCTATCATTTGATGCCTTTTAGCGATTTTTTTCCTTCTTTTCTTGGCTTCTTCATGCACATTAATAAAAATTTTACCTGAGGTGCCCAAACTTTCGAGCCGCACTGTACATGTGAAAAGAAAAAAAGTAGATAAGAAAGAAACAAAATGGATGTTTGGACAATTGAAGCTAAATGTTTTGTTAAACTGTACAAGGAAATAAGTATGATTGTAAAAGTAAACAGTTTTTTCCCCTGTGTTTTCTGTCCAGGCTACAGACGGAGATGTAGGCACATTTGGGATTGTGCGTTACTACTTTAGTGATGAACCAGACCAGTAAGTTGCAGCCACACACACTCAATCGCATTCATTTTTCATTAATTCAGCCACTTGTGTACGATTGTACAGCACTGTTTCTGCCTCACAGCTGAGCCAGAGGCAGCTGAGCTACAATGATGTCTGGTGCTTTCCTTTACCTCTGCTCTCTTTTGGCCACACTTTACAGAATCAAACATTATTCATTCATTATCTCCATTATCAAAGGAACACAATAAGTGCAGCCTCCTACTAATTTTGTTTCTCTGTTGTTCTCACTGAGCATCATTTTGTTTATTTTGACATTTGTTGAATTTGATTAGCAGAGTTATTTTCTAAGCCAGTGTATTCCATCATTTTTTGTCACATAAAATTGTACGAGTTGCAATTACAGTCAAATGTAACCCCATCAGCTCCCACAAACAGTGCTATATGCCGAAAACATCGAGATTGAGAACCTTATTCTTTTTCTAACAAGATGTTTTTTTTGTTATAACAAAACAATTTCATGCTACATTTAGTTATTTTTAAAACATACAAACCTGCTGTTTTAAACACAATTTTGATGTGATATATTGTGTATAATGTGCCTTATACTAAAGCTCTAATAAACTATAAACTGTTCAGTACACAGTGTCTTTGATATCCGTTTTTTGCTTTTTATAACGGGAAAGAATAATGTTTTCATGATTTACTTATGTTGCTCAGCATTGGAAATGCATCTTTCAAAATTAAACAAGTTAGTATAATGTTATAACAATGAATTATCTTGTTAATTTCCTCACGTTTGTCCCCTGCAGGTTTTCATTGGACGCTGAGACGGGCTGGGTCATTCTGCGAGCCAGTCTAGACTATGAGTTGATGCAGCGCTTCACACTGACCGTGTTGGCGAGGGACGGCGGCGGGGAGGTGACAACGGGGAGAATCCGTGTCAGCGTGTTGGATGTCAACGACAACGCGCCGCAGTTCCAGAAGGAGTTGTACGTGGGCTCGCTGAGAGAGAACGAACAGGCGGTCCAGACGGTGGCTCGAGTCAGGGTGAGACGTGTGTAAAGGCCTTAAAAAAAAAAAAAAAGGTGTTCTTAGTTAACCTGGCTGTTACTGGTTGGTACGCTAAACCAAAATCAACACTCATAATAAAAGTTATGTTGCTTAGCAATAATTGTTTGGCTGCAACAATTTTTTGCTTTCTTTCTTTCAGTGTTACTACAATCATGCAGTTATGTGTTTGTGTGCGCTGTATATAGTCACTGCCACACAAAAAGCAGAGGTACACAGGCACAATGGTAACTAATGGCTTTGCGTTTCCTGTGATTGCGCCCTGGAGAGAAAGACTACAACATCCCTTGTGGCAGTGGGTACAGCAAGGGCTCACTCTGCCACAGTGCACTCTGGCGTCTTGCCTTTACACTGTGGGAGTTGAGCTGGTGACTGAGCTCAATGCTTGACTCACTGTGTTTGATTAATCTGAGCTAACCTTAAACGCTGCTGATATTAATACGCTGCCCAAGAGGAACAGGGAAGCCAGATGCACTATTCTGTGCGTCAGCGATTTGCCTTGGAACCAACTATACACACAAACACTGACGTATATACTCCAGAACAGTGAGAGTATTAGGAAAGAGGGGAAAGACTGAAATAGAGGGAGAGGATGTGTTGAGAGACAAAGCAAAGAGAGGCTGTTTGCTTCTTTCTTTTTTGCAAACAATGACTCTTACTACGGTGCTTATGCTTTCTAACAGCTAAAATCGTTTTCCTTTTCTCTACGCTTCTTATTCTTTTACTTATTTGCCACTTGTCTATTTTATTTCCTGCTCGCAACTACTCTTACCTTTGAGTGGTAAACAGCTGCCATATATGAAACTATTTGTTGAAATTTGATTTAGGAAGACATTCTGAAAGATAAAAGACAGAGTTTAGAAAGTTGTGGGAGGAAAAAGGTACTGCTTACTCAGCACTTTGGCATTAAATCAAAGAGTTGAGATATGCGTGTTATTGAGAGATACAAGTGAGTGTTTTTGACAACCTGTCCAGCCTTTAACGATCCAAGTAAGGCCCAGTAGACTTTCCTCACAGCCGGAGGACTCAAGTTCCTGCCAGCTCTGGAATAATGAGGGGGTGTCATCATTGTTGTTGATGTTGTTGTGGATTAGCCCTGCAAAGTATTATTTCATCTGTCCTCTGCCTGCTTAGCTCGTTTTGGCTCGGTTGGTGTTCATCCAGTATTGACGCTTGCACCGCTAATAGTCAGAATCAGCTTTAATCTGTCAACAACATGCCACCACTGACTGACAGCTTCCTGGCTACACACGTGCACAGACTCACACGCACCCATGCTTTGCAATACACATATAAATATTAGCACTCACGACTGCAGCATCTGTTCTGTTACACTCCCTGTCTTCACGTCTCAGTCTGAACTTTTCACTACTTCTCTCTGTGGACTTTTAACTATTCCCCCCTGTCTACCCACCCACAGGCTACAGATGAGGATTCTCCTCCCAACAACGTCCTGACATACACCATCACTTCTTCTTCGGGCTTCCCCGATTTCTTCAGCATCATCATGGTGGAGGGCTACGCAGGTACGCCGGCCTATAGGCGCATGAACCCCCAATCTATGAAGTACAGTATATCTGGCCAGTGTTGCTGTAGATGTTTAGACTAGTTAAACTAAATTTAAATTTAGCACAAAAGCCAGCCTTTCTCCTTCTCTCTCCCTCTTTACCTCTCTGCTTCCATCAGTGATCAGTGTGATCAGGCCTCTGGACTATGAGAAAGTTCCCAATGGGATCATCTATTTGACAGTGATGGCCAAAGATGGGGGAAACCCAGCCCTCAACAGCACCGTCCCTGTCACGGTGGAGGTGATTGTAAGTAAACTCAAACACACACACACACACACAAACGATACACCTACCCACGGTAGTGCTTTTTAAATTAAGGGCCCTATTTTAACGATCATAGCGGAGGGCGCAGGTGCGTTTAGGGCGTGTCTAAATCCACTTTTGCTAGTTTGACGGCGGAAAAAAAGGTCAGTGAGCCAGACGCATGGTTCAATACGGTGGTACTTAGTTTCTCCATGAATTCATAGGTGTGTTTTTGGCATAACATGCAATAAACCAATCAGTGTGTCATCTTTCATTCCCTTTGAAAGCCGGACGCGTTTGCACCAGAGGCGATTTCTTTAAGACAGCAAGGGATGCTCAGCTTCCTCTAAAATGTAAAAAACAATTATGGTCAAATATGTACTATTGTGTAAACATTTTATGGACAAAAAATGCATTAGAATACGTTCATCTCGAAGACAAGTTTGTTCAGAATCAGCGGACTCAGATTCCTCCTCATACATTCCCCTAGCGTCAGTGCGTTTTCCTATTGAAGCCTAGCGTCCATGGACTTCAATAGGCCTGTGTCACACTTCCTGCTTCTGGAACGCGGATTAGGTAATAAGAGACGTTCTTCTGGTCTTCATTTGTTGCATGACATAGACCTAAGGGGCCTCTTTAAGTGCTTCAAACTAGACGGTCATTGTATAAATGCTGCAAATATTTTCCCGCCCACGGACGCTCATCGTCTCTGGGGTTGAAGGGAGGAGTGGGCCGGCCCGGACTCTGGCCTTCTGCATGATGAATTGAAGGTCTATCGAAAGGCTGCTTCTCCTCTTGATTGACTGCAATTTTGTACTACAAAAAGTTGCCAAAGCTATACGAGCTCATTCCTATCGCGGACTTTGCGAGTTTACTAATTAACTTGGTGCATTGCTATTAGACACGCCCTAAACGCACCTGCGCCCTCCGCTATGATCGTTAAAATAGGTAAACTACTGCAACCTGTGTCTTTGTATTTACTTAACAAAATTGCTAGCCAGTTTTCAGAATACATTTCATACAATTATACACCACATTCCTTGTTTCAGTTTGACCTAATTCCCACATTTCCTTCTTTGAGTTAAATATCGTTTTGTTAGATCGTTTGTTCATTGATTCATACAGTAGGCTAGGCACAAGCACGTTGGTCATGTACTGTTTACTATTCTTTATAACATGTTTTAATGTTTGGTGTGTTGCATTTTATGGGGTGGTACACAAAGTTTTAAATATGTCCTGCCTCTTAGTCTGTAAACCTAGTTCACCCGCGGGTACCAATAAAGTAACCTGAGCCTAGGCTAGTGTTGTAGGGGTGAACTAGCCAGCTAGCACACTGAACACGATGGGAGACCATGCTAATATTGTAGACCTGATCTTGGCCATTTGAAAGTCTTCCTTACGAGGAGAAATTTAAAATAAAACAGCAGTGCAGATCAATGCCTAAGATTGATTTACAGTACTAACACCTAAGATTGATTTACATTATTAACACCTACAATTGATTTACAGTATTAACACCTAAGATTGAATTAGTGCAAAACATAGACCAAGGTGACAGGCCTTATTAGTTCTTGTATGACAAAATTAGCTGGCTGACTGGAAGTGCTGTGACAAAGAAAATGCACTGCTGGTCATGCCTGAAACCATCTCACTATTATTATTATTATTATTATTATTATTAATAACTGTACCATTATTTGTGATGTAGGCTGAAAATGATCTTTCCGTCTTTGAAAGACCAGCAGCTGCCACTAGTTTGTACCTTGGTGCATTGCTATTGATAGTAATCAATAGTGCAAGATAGGGCCCTAAACATCAGTAATTCATCCTGACTCCTGCCTGTCACCATGATACACAGCCAACCTAAACGTGAACGTCACAGTGCCTCTTCTAAATGTGGCAACTTTCTGCAACACAGACACCGAGCAGTACTGTACCTTGCAAGTAAAATAGTATTTTTTCCATAAAAATCTCTGTCATCTGCCGGACACTTTCTACCAACCTATGGACATTACCAAAATATAAACAGTAGCATTCATATTCAAGCTGTAAGAGAGCAATTTCTAAAAATCTGGTTCTTTGTAAGTTAGAAATGCCTCCTCCAGTATGCGGTCCAAAGTACAGCCAACAAACAACAAATCCTGCTCTTCTGTTCTCGTTAAAAATGATATCTGGTGGAATGTTAAAAAACAAAATAAAATGATCCTATACTTGAAAGACTGACAATACAACTCAGGAATGCTTATTCATTCTTACAGATAAAAAAGTGTATTCCCCTACTATGATATCTGACAATATACATTTATTTGTATTATTAACTTTTCCAAAATCTTGCATGACGTTCATATCGGTTGCCTTGTATCACCAATAGTAAGATTAGTTTTCCCATTCTTTGGTTGTTTTTGCTTATATTGATGTTTAATGTCACTAACACGGATCAGGGGATTGGTTTAATGTTCTCAGACACAAAAACAGGTTCAGAGGTAGACCTTAGCCGGCAGTCCAGTGTCCCTAACTGAGGTCACTGCGGTCAGGCCAGTCCTATCAAATCCACAAGCCTGCCGAACATGTATCCATTTATCATCATGTTCAGCCGATGGGACAGTCTTTTAGCGTTATAGACACATTCCTTCCTTTGTACATAGTTTATTACATACCTAATTTAATATTACCAGTATGCTGGTGGTCATCATAAACAGTCACTAGATCAATTTGTCTCTAAATCAGTAAAATTAGCTGGTTAAGAAACTGTGTGGTTTTTGTGTTTAATTATTACACTCATGCAAAAGTCCTTTTGTGTCTTCCCTTCTTATGTGATGGTGTTTTTTTGGTTCTTGAAAAGTTCTTACATGGTTAAAAACTAGTTTGTTGCTGGTTCTTTTCCACTTAGCAGAGAATCTTCACACTTTTTTAACATATCTTCAAGCAAGAACTTTTGCTTGCTTTTTTCCAGAAAGTATTTAATGACTTGGCACTGCAGCAGACACACCCTGTGACAAATTCCTCACAGTCTCCTCGGGTTCAGAGTCGTTATATTGTGTGTACTGAATGAAGACTAAGCTGTCTTGT
>NC_048423.1:18161215-18185084 GCF_013103735.1 Etheostoma cragini
TATTCTCTTTTCTGCCACTCTGCAGTGACACCAGGGCTATAGTTCAATAGACAAGGCTAACATATTTGCTCACCATCTTCTCCTGTGCTCTGCTCCGGCCAGAATTGTTTAGTTCAACTGGCACCGGCTCGACACTTCCCCACATTTTCTATCACCTACCTTTGTGTGTGCAGTTGCTAATCAATGGTCCTCTGAGATGCCTTCCTACCATGTTGCCTTAATAATTAAATACCTGCAACACCTTTGTTCCTCTAATCACCAATTAACCAGTTTCCAGAGTTTTTTAGTCAGTGCACTGAATAATTGATAAGCTCTTTAAAAAGCAGTCAGTGTTTTAGCGCGGCTCCCGGCCTGACACATTCATCACCCATTGCCACTTTGTGTCAGAAAAGAGACGTTACCATTTTTCTTTTAGCTGACTGATGTGTTAGAACAGTTGGATGGGGTTGTGTGTGAATATGCTCTGGGGTAGGATGGGGATGTTCTAATTTCAATTAACATTACGTGTAATTCTTCTTCTTTCCTTTTCTCCTGACATCTTAACTCCTTCCTGTCCCAATATCTTTACATTCTTCTCTTGAATAAACTTTCGTTAAACACATCGTATAACTTGATGATTCTTAAATAGAGGGTATGGGAAACATATTTCTTGTTGGGGAGTTGTAAAGAGTTGAGGCCAACAAATATTCAGAAAGGTTTTACCTGTCTCTCCCCTATCCAGGTGTTGGCAGTGGACCCTGACAATTGGGAAAATGGAACAGTGGTGTACAGTATCAGTCCAGAAAACCCCTTCTACACAATCAACCCTAGTACAGGGAAGATCCGCACCAGTGGGTTAACTCTGGACAGGGAAAGCTCCGACCCCAGGGACAAAGTACTCATGACAACCATTATCATCTCAGCTGTTGACCGTGAGTAGTGGGATGTCAGTTTGCACTTGTATTTGCCTTCCACTGTGTAAATTGGCCCGACTCATGAAACACTTAAACCACCTGTAAGCAAGCTTAGATAGGTCTATATCAATATTAGTAGAGAGCTTTAAATTCTGACCGATTAGCCTCATTCCTCACAATTTATGTTGACCATGAAACCTTTTACTGTGGCTAATAAAAGCCCTTTGACCGTGAGATGTGTGTGAGAGAGTGTGTGTGTGTGTGTGTGTGTGTGTGTGTGTGTGTGTTATATGTGTGTGTATGTGTATAAATATGTGTGTCTTTATGTTCTCTGGCGCCCTCTGTAGGTGGTACACCTCCACTGCGTGCATCAGCGAGCGCCACAGTATTTGTCAACCTGCTGGATCTCAATGACAACGACCCAACCTTCCTCAACCTGCCCTTTGTGGCTGAAGTGCCAGAGGGACTGCCCATTGGATTCTCAGTTTTTAGGGTAAATTATAAGACTATATTCATGTACGATGGCTTTAAAAAATATACATATATAATAATAAATATTTCTCTCCTCTCTTTTTACCATCCACTATGATGTACCTTTTCAGTAACCGCTTGTGTTCTTTCTTGGTCTTTCTCTCTCTCTCTCTCTCTCTCTCTCTCTCTCTCTCTCTCTCTCTCTCTCTCTCTCTCTCTCTCTCTCGCTTTCTGCTCTAGGTCCAGGTGGAGGACCTAGATGAGGATAAGAACGGATTGATTACTATGGCGTTACAGATGGGAATGCCTCGCCTGGACTTCTTCCTAAACACCTCCACTGGCGTTCTCACCTCCACGGCAGTCCTGGATCGTGAGCAGATTGGACAGTACTATTTGAGAATTATTGCGTATGATGCAGGGAAATTCCCTCGCACCTCCACTTCAACCCTCACTGTGACAGGTAAAGGTCTGAAAATGTGTCTGATGATAACGATTTACCTTTGCTCTCTCTGAAATGATCCTACATGTGAAGCTGTCAAGCCATGTTAGGATTGGATTCTGCATATTGTCAGAGAGTTCCTTCATTATGGCTGAAAGTTAGCCATAGACTTCTCAGGAATCTGCTGAGTATGATGCTTCCACCTGCTGGTGGTATGGGAAAAATCAATCCGACAAAGTGGTCCTTTTGATTTGGTCTATTTCTATCTCAAATGAGTCAGAAGCATCAAAATATTATGAACTGTTTCATACAGATGTGTTTAACATCACAGGGAAGTCGGGAGCAGCTATAGCGCACCACAACTTATTTACAAAACAAACTCCGAAATCTTAAATCTACTCTGAATTAACAAGTCTTTCTACTCACTGCTCCACCCTGCTGCATTATTTGTCCTCGTGTACGTCTATCTGTGAGTCCTCATGTCTTTCTGTCTGTCTGTTTGTATGTGTGGGTCAGTTCTGGATGTAAATGATGGGACGCCCACCTTCAACCCTCGCGTGTACAATGTTTCCCTGAAGGAGAATGTCCCTAGAGACTACATTGTAGCGCGCCTCAGCTGCTCTGACAACGACGCTGGCCTCAACGCCGAACTTAGCTACTTCATCACAGGTCAGAGGTCACAGTGGGAGTTGTTTTTGTGTATCTGTGGGCTACAGTGTTGTATAGTTATGGTGACTATGTGCACGTACAGTGTTGTTGTCCATCCATCCGTCTCTGTGTGAGTTTGTGTATCAGGTGAGCTCCTCTTGCATGCATCTAGCAATAGCTGTACTGTATGGATGGGATTGAGAATGTTTTACTAATACGTTGTAAATTAATTTGGAAATGTGTTTGTGGTTTGTATCTTTTAGGTGGTAATCAGGATGGTAAATTCAGCGTGGGCTTCAGAGACGGAGTTGTTCGGACGGTTGTTGGGCTCGACAGAGAGACCCAAGCAGCATACACTCTGGGCATAGAAGCTATAGGTGTGTCATTTTTATAATACAAGAAAAGCTCCAACCTCTTTAATCATCCTCGCTTTTACAGATTCTGTTTGTATTTGTTATACAGTAACAGGACTTGTTTTCTTGCTTGTTTTGTTTTCGATCTTTAAAGCTGTCCTTTCATTTTTGAATGACAATGAGGGGGACATAAGCAGTGTCTGCACATCTGCAGTGATTTCAGACTATTGCTCAACTGCATTTGTTCCTTTTAGAAAAGAAAGAACAAAAACTCTGAGGTTTTCCTGTTTTGGAAGCCAGGGTGGCTTATCTGCTGAGGGCGCCAGATAGAGAGGGGAGAGAAGGCAGAGATAATGTAAAACTGTGCAAGAGAACAGAATAACACGTTGTTCTAATTCACAAGCAGCTGCAAATTGAGTTTTGATCAGCCAACAATGTTCCAGTCTTACTTCTTTATAACAAGCTCTTTTTATGTTTCTGATTTATTTTTTTAAATCTTTATTTTAAGACAGGGTATACAACTGTGCGTAGGGCCGCCTAAAGCATATGCATGCATGTGCATACCTTTTTAGTGCATAGAATGCTAAGCTATTAAATATTTGTTGGCATGAGTTCATAAATCATGTTTTAATGTTAAACATACATGTGGCACAGTGAATCCTTAGGATTAACGGTATCTATGGATGTCTATCTTAGTGACTATATGACCTATAGGCCAGTATGCATATCGCGAATGTTATTTTTCTTCACAAATCACAAAGAAACTCCTTTCATTAATTTAGCCCGATGAAGGTCTAGTACTGAAACGTTGCCTACTATTACATTTTTTTTCATGCAGGTTAGACAGTGTGCAGGAGTTTCTCTGCATATTTTGTATTACTTATTCCCCTCTGACGCACCTGTCTCAGGTTATAGATGTATAAAACTTTTTAAATATTAACAATAATTTGGCGGCCCCCCTGCAGTAACTCTGAGGACCCCCTAGGGGCTCCAGACCCCCTGTTGAAGATCTCTGGTTCAAAGTAATGTATTAATATGGAATCAGTTCCATTTTGTATGTTTGTTTGAATGATTGCTTTTATTCATGTTCTGTTTTGTTTGTATTGGTGTCTCCTTCTGCACATAGACAACGGTCCAGCGGGTAGCCGGAGGACAGGCACAGCCACTGTATTTGTTGAGGTGGAGGATGTTAACGACAACAGACCCATCTTCCTACAAAACAGCTATGAGACCAGCATACTTGAGAGCGTGGCCCAAGGAACCAGAATCCTTCAGGTGGAAAACACAAACATCCAATAACAAACTGCACTTTCACAGTCAAACGTATCACTTTATTTCCTAATGTAACAATCGCAAAAAACAAAGGATTAGTCATACAGTGGTCTCTTTTTGGCTCAGGTTGCTTTTGTCTTGGCAGTATTAGTGACCTATCATGTTTTGAGACCTGCATGAAACGGTACTATAAAATACTTCCTCATGTTTGTCTTACATGGCTTACCAGATGGATAGGTTTTCTGCATCAGAAAAAGCGTGAAGCAGAGGAATGATACTTGTAACTGCACTTTAAATGTGATTGGGGAATATATAAGAACTTTGTGTATATAGAAGTTTGGCCTTGAAAAAGGAAGTCATTGTTAAATAATTTTACCTCTATATATAGTGCACAGCTGTGCCGAAAACACATCCTGCTATAACCAGTTCCTCCAGGACTTCGCAGATTTTTTTTTAGATTGTTGCGGCCCAAAAGGATGTTGCGGGAGCTTTTGGAATATTATAAATTTATATATAATTATAAAAGGTTTTTTTTATAGGTCTTTAAAAATAAAAGGGAAACTTGTTTTGTGGAGAATAAACTACTCTAGGCTGATTTTTCCTAGTGACCTTACCAAAAAGGCTCAGGATGCTGCAAATGTTGGTATAATATGAAAATGGTTGGGTGGATTTAAAAAAAATGTATTGAATGAATCAAATTTGAACATGCCTGTCAGTGGCTCGTTGATCTTTACATTTTACATCAGTTAATTTCCTATCCTGGGCTGAGACATACATTCACATGGTTTGATAAAGGACTTATTGGACTTTAACTTATCATCGCACTTAACGAGCGTAGCTGTCCTCAATTTAAGTCATCCTGTCGTCTCATCTCCGGTTTTACCTGCATCCATCGTGTGTGTGTGTGTGTGTGTGTGTGTTTGTGTGCGTCAGTTGCGGGGGGAGCTTAGCAGCCCCACCCGCTGCAGAGAGCCAAAAGGGTATAAAATAACAGCCGCTTCAGTAATTTAAGAGTGAAGAATTGTTCAAATGTTTACAGGTTGGCAGGGCGGTCTGAAATGTCACCGTCTTTTGCTCTCTCAGAGTCCCATACTGATATTGATTCTGGCAGGTGGGACGGCTGGGATTGGTTGAAGTTGCGGGAAACTCCGATATTTGGTCAACTTTGCGGTGATTGGTTGAATATGCGTGAATTCGCACGATCACAACATCGCAAAATCCTGGAGGGACTGTATAAAGAGAGAAATTAAGTCACAGAGTCACAAAAATGTGTAAACCCAGCTTCAATGACTTTTTGATTGCCTAAATTGTCATGTTGCAAACCTCATCTACCTAGCAATAAAAAGTATGTTAAAACTAAGGTTAAACATTATTTGCATGTACTCTTCACCCACACCTGGTATTAGTGATGTTCGCAGCACCAGCCATAACATATACAGTGTGTTGCTTGTTTTAGGAAGCAGTCCTTCTGTCCTCAGCCTGTCGTCCATTCAGATTTCAGTAACATAGTCAAACAGACAAGGCATAGTGAGGTGGGGCTCCACACTGGCTTCTGGCTGTGGCTGTGTCTGTCGGGGTGGGGACTGGGACACGTGTGTGCTCCCACGCTCATGCGGCCTGCGATGGGGCGGTCGTCTGAAGGAGATGTTGTATGAACGCCGATATGAGCCCAGCCTCTTCCACACCTTGAGCTGGGGCTCACTGGACCGGCTTCTTCCACGGGTCAAGCTCTCTCCTCGGCTGAAGCCCGCCTCAGAGTCCCCATCCTGTTCCGAGGGCCGGCACACTGCCAGGAAGGCAGCTAACCCTGCCAGCAGCAGTGACAAACACAGCACCACCACAATGGTGAATTCTGGGTCGTGGATGTCTGAAGAATAGGGTGGAGGCTGTAGGATGGTGGGAGGGATGGTAGTGGTCGTCAGGCTGGACAGTGTGACATTTTCTGTGTTAGATGTAAAGGTGAAGTTGGAGGCTGGTTCAGTGGTGTTCATGTTGTCCTGGCGCTGGATGGAGAAAACACTATTAGATTTGAGCTCTATGAAGGGGGGGTGTTGTTTGTGAACCTTTGTTAAAAGTGCCTCAGCAGCTCTCGGCCTCACTAGCCAAGCCTAACCAAGCTGAGTAGATTTATTTTCACTTGATTTAGATCATATACTCAAGAGCTTATGATAAATGTAGACATGCACAAATACACACTGAAACGCATGCGTGCAGATGCGGGAGTGTTTGGCATTTGCGGCAATTATGTAGCTATTAAATCAAGGACTACCCAACAGTCAATGCTTGACAGACTTTCTTCAATGTAAAACAAATTGGGTTTATTAAAATGCCCCTTGTAAAATACAAGGCACCCACCTTTTCTACCCCAGTCTCCAATTATCCCCCTCCTCCCCATCATTCTGCATGCCCCCATCTTCAGCACAGTAACATTTGTAAATGTCATCATCCTTAATTCAGCGGAGACAAAGCATGGCTTATCGGTTTAAGGGAAACACATTGGGACGTGAAATTATTTTTAAGACCAAATGCCAGGAAAGCTATGAAAAGGCCATTGGAGGATGGCTCGTTAGAGAGTCAGTTCATTAGTCAGCGCCTCCAAGCACATTTGCCCCACACACACATACACACACAGGCACGCAGCTATTCAAACACAAACTTCCTTTCTCACCCACACTTACTGTACACTGTGCTGCTTTAAGCTTGGCAGCTTAGCTGCAAGGTACTCTCCGTCTCTATCACCCCACATTGTTGCTCCTCCAGATCTGACTGCTCTGCAAGTTTTTTTACTTCTTTACCAGCACACTTTGTCACTTTGTAAAGTTCATTTTTAAGTGGCATACTTGTAAATTCTTAGTAGATTAGTTTTTCTTTTTATTGCCTCTTGATGGCTCTTCTTATATTTGTTACAATATTTTTCTATATTTTCTACAAAGTCAAAGACTGATATGAAGGGGAAATACAGTAACATTTCATAAATGTCAGATATCAAGTCTCTGTTCACTAATATTTAAATCTACCTTCCAGATAAGTTATAATCACCCTGAACCAAATATGTACAACATTCTCCCTTAGACAATGTGCACAGTCAAGCACATGTCAAGCAGCTCACATGTTCAAATGTTAATTTTAAGAGGTTAATTTCAAAAGACTTCACAACAGACATAAAAAACTAATTATTAAGAGACATTAATGAGATTGTGTGCAATCTTAGGAGATTAACATTTAAAAGAATTTAATTATCTTTACCTCCAAAATGCTAAGCAATTAACATTGGTTCTTCAGACTATACCTTTAATCATTTTGAATAAAAACAATCAAAAATGTATACTCACACCCAGACTTTAGAAACTCCAAAACAGCACCTTACTTAGTTCCAGTAACTGAGGTCAGACCTGTTTCTTGGCTCCACGCACTTGTTTTCCCCCCTTAAACTGCTGCTTTCCCAGAGACACAAGGGAAAACACTGGGGAGGAAGAGGGCAACAAGGAGGAAAAGGGGGTAACGTGTGGTTAACAGCATCACTATTGATATATCATACTGTTGTTTTAATCCCAGGGAGCCAAAGACAATAGTGTGTTTTCTGAGCCATGCAGATTCTTAGTGAATAATCTCTGTGCTTACACTCCATGTGCTTACACTTACAGCATCGGGCTCTGCAATGTAGTCTTACACTTTATAACACCCCCTTTTATGGCCTAAGTGGTGCAGTCCGCTGTGTAATACCCTATTCATCACTCACCAATCTGACCCCCCAGCCTCTTTTTTCTCCCGTCTACCCCTCCCCTCTCCTCCCCTTTCTCCTCTTCTCTCCACATCTCTTTATAAAGCTAATTAGACTGGAGTTGGGCCCCATCTTCACAGGGAGAGCGAGGGAGAGCAACGGAGGACACACAGGGCAAGAGAAAGAGAGAGAGAGTCCGTGAGGGAGTGTATTTGTGCGTACCTGAGTGCATGTACATGTGCTTCAGTGCGTCTCTCTGTATGCAATTGAATATGCACTTTGTGGGCACCTACACAGGGTTTTGGCACATCCACAGAGGAGCAAGAAGACGGTCTCATCTAGGGCCAGCGGCTCTGTGCCTCTCTGGATTCAGAAGTCAGTCTTATGACACGGCCCATTCACCAGCAGCCCAGCATGCTCCACTTTTTATCTGTGTATGCTGTGGAGCCGTACTGTCTGTGCTGGGTTTGGTTTTTGGCTTCTTCTGGCTCTCTGCCTGAGAGAGAGAGAGAGAGAGATTTTTTGGCATTATAGACTTACTGCCAAGCCATGTTGGGGTTGTTGTGGCAACAGGACACTTGGCATCAGTGGATGCGTGGTGAATGAGAGAAAATACAGTTTTGTTCTGTTTGTAAAAACTATTGAATCAATAAACATTTGTATTAAATGTACTGTCTATCATGTTACAGGGGGCAAATACACAGACCTCATACTCACTGGTTACCAAACTATTATAATAAAATTTCAGTTTGGACTTTTCAATTCTGTTTTAGTTAGTTTTCAGAGTGCGTCTGCTAGTTTAAGTTTCAGTCCTTCAGAAGTTTTTCTTTTTTATATATTTAGTTTTATTTCTTACAGTTTTTTAGTTTGTTTTGTTTGGCCAGGTACAATGTCTCAGAAGTATCTAGCTACATATACATACAAAATGAATACTTGGAGAATGGCCTTAATGTTTAATCATTGTGCTACTTTGGAGTCAGATGTGAAGCAGTTGCAGTACAGCGCCATCTCCTGGAATGTTAAGTCTGTTCAATTTCTGTGGTTCAACGTCACGAGAGCTGACTGATATTCATGCAGTCTTTTTTTGGGAAATGAAAGAAAGCTTCAAAATGAAATTAATTTACATTCACTTTTATTATTCTTTTCAGGCGATATTTTTTCAGTTCAGTTTTAGTTTCACTAAAATACTTTTCACTGCTTATTTGCGATTTAGGTTTAGGTTACTATGATAACCCATAGTATACAACATCAATAGTTGGGTGGTGAGGGTGCAGTGGATATGACACATACCTTGGGTGTGGAAGATTTGGGTAATAATCCTTCTGCATAATGTTTGTAATTAAAATAACAACAATGACAATAATAACAGTATTGAAGTAATGCCGTGTGAAGAACCAACTTCCGCTTGTTTGTCTGTACAGGTTCAAGCTACCGATGCAGACCAGGGGGAGAATGGCGTAGTTCTGTACAGGATCCTCACTGGTAAGTGTAACTGTACTTTAATTTTCTTATACATGGTGTCCTTGTTCACAAACATGCACTGAAAGTAAAGGCTCCCAAGATCCACTGGATTAATGAATCATTAAATTTATTTTGGTAGTGTTGTTAATCCAAGATGAGTCCAAACAAAATCCCCAAGAAAGAGTCCCATAATTTTAGTGATTCACCACGTTTTTGGCAAATTTCTGCCGATGGGAAGGGATGATAACTCCTCTGTTTCTAATGTAATTTATATTGTCTAGAAGCAGTCAGTATGTATACTGACATGTATAGGACATGTCTTGCCACAATGAAAATACCAGTATTGACAGGTTCTTTACACAAGTTCAAATGATCTAAACCCAGAGACTAGATGTAACGCTTTGCTCTTGACTCTTGTGAATGCATGCATGCAGGGAACAGCAACAATCTGTTTAGCATAGACAGACAGACCGGGCTGGTGACAAGAGGCCTCAGGGCGCTGGACAGAGAAACCAGGAGCTCCCATATGTTGGAAGTGGAGGCCTTCAACAGTGACGAGGGCAGCATGAGGAGCTCTGTGAGGGTGAGGAAGAGGAGGGTAGCTGCAGGGGGGATGGGGACGATGCTGTAACATGTGCAAGTTTCATCCTAGTGCTTCATGCAAAATGTGTAGCACAGTTTATGTACAAGTGGTTTGTATGGTATTATAAAGCATGAAGATGTATAAATAATTAAAATCCTGCCCCTTAAGTGGGATATGTAGTATTTATGCATTGGTCTAATGAATAAAATGACCAGGCCTTTTTCTCCCTCAAACATAATATGTATAGTTAAAGTGCCACAAATGTCTTTGCCCGCAGGTGATAATATATGTGGACGATGCCAATGACGAGGTGCCAGTATTTACCCAGCAACAATACAACCGTCTGGGCCTCAGGGAGACCGCTGGCATTGGCACCTCTGTGATTGTGGTGCGTGCCACAGACCCTGACACTGGTGAGTCCAGTCTCAGATCAATCAAAAGCACTGAGCAGAGGGTGTGGAGTTTGATGTTGGTTCTTGTTGTTCAGTATCAGGTTGTACGTATCCTTGTGCCATAAAACAAAAAGAGACATTTCACTGACTGTGGCTTTAAACTTCCCACTCCTGTTCTGCAGGCACTGGCACAAGTCATTTGTTTTCAAGTTATTAAACATGATACAAGTGGGTGGCATTCCAAAGGGGAATGTCAAACCTTGTAACCAGACTGTTTTTACCTTGTTATATCACACAGACACACACGAAAAAATCGCATTCACTTTACATTGCATTTAAATCTTTACTTCTGCTCCTCAGTGCAGACTTCCTCTATTCATTTCCCGTGGTTTACAGTGTTTCTCAGACACCTCATGTCACATCTGGTGCTGTGACATAGATTTTCCAAAACATCAGTGCAGGCCTGAAACTGAAATAAACACAACATGGCCAACAGACAACTGTGTTAAATAAAACACAGAATGGAGGAAGCTGTGTGCATGTTGCAACCATAGCAACAATGGTGCAGGGTTTTAAAGTAATTTATCCAAGTAACTATTTTGTTAAAACATTTTAATACGTATTCTAAGCTTTTTTTTTTACCAACCACCCCCCTGCTACCTGCTTAGGTGATGGTGGAGCTGTTGCTTACACCCTTGTGTCCGGCTCAGACCGCAAGTTTGAGGTGGATGTGAGCACCGGTCTGGTAACCACTGTGGACTACCTGGACTACGAGACCAAGACCACCTATCTGATGAACGTCTCGGCCACTGACCAGGCTCCACCTTTCCACAAAGGCTTTTGCGCAGTCTACGTCACGTTGCTTAACGAGCTGGACGAGGCTGTGGCCTTCGCCTCTGCCGGTTATGAGGCTTCGCTTCGTGAAAACATCGCCACGGGGACAGAGGTGGTCCAGGTGAAGGCCCAGTCAGCTGACAACTTGAATCAGTTGACCTACCGCTTCGACCCAGATACGTCGCCTGTGGCTCTGGCCCTCTTCAAGATAGACAGCGTCACGGTGAGTGGGGCAGCACTGGAGGAAAGGGAGTTCAGTGTACATCCTCTGTTTTGTACACTTCAAAGACTACACCCACCTTCTGTCAAATGGGCTTCATCCATTAACCGCAGTGTGATTCAGTATCACCTCTTCCGTTGTAATTTAAGCTTGTTGCTGCATGACTGTAAACTGATCAAAGAGCTTGATTTGAAGTCCTTTGATTCCTTTTGATATTTGAGAAATGGGTATTTTTTGTTGTTGTTGATTTTTATGATACTTGCTAGTCACTGTCTTTGCTTCCTGTCTGTCACATTAGAAGATTTCTCTCCTGTATATGGAATTTTAATTGGCGGCGCAGAGACATGCTGATGTGTGTGATGTTTCAGGGCCGTATTACAGTAACCGGCCTGCTGGACAGAGAGAAGGGGGATATGTACACCTTGACTGTTGTAGCTGATGATGGGGGACCTAAAAAGGACTCCACTGTGGTATGTTTCATTCTGAGTTGTGTTATATTACCTCCCTTATTTTTGTGTACAACATTCTATTTATTACAGCATGTGTTGTGTCTATTCTGTTATAGAAAACTTAATGGCATTCCTCTTTTATTCATTGCATCTCTGATTGGAAGTGCAGAAGGTAAGACTTGCTGTTCTCTTTGGTTCAGAGTAATAAAGGCAACATGACATGTGTTCAATAACAATATCTTGTATTGTTAGGTTTTGGTTATTTGTTTAATGTCAAAGGTAAGTATTTGATAAGTTGGCAAATTATGGAGCCTATATATGATCTTACCTCTTGGCAGGTTTCAATCACCATTCTGGATGAGAATGACAACAGTCCAGTATTTGACATCACATCTGATACTTCAGTGAACGTTGCAGAGAATTCACCCATGGGGAAAAAAGTGGCAGTAGTGCTGGCAACGGACAAAGATGCTGGATTAAACGGACTGGTGAGACTAAAGAAGAAAGACGGAAACACATGCTCACTCAGACAGATAAAAAAAAAGAAATCTCATGGTGCTGCGGTTTGTAAAGGCTCTCAATGTACTCACATTTCCAATAACTATTTTCAGGAAGATAGCTTATCGGTGGCAGGATTCTTTTTCTCACTACTACCTACTACACATGCTGCAGACTTCTACACATATTTGTTAACAAAATGAGCGTTTCAACTTTAACTTCTCACACCCTGCCTCCACCAACACAGCCCGCTCCTGTCCCTCAGTTGTCTTTTCTTAATTTTCTTTCTTAATCATAAACTCAATGTTATTTCTCCCCAGTTTTTCTGCTCTTGGATAATTTTTTATTAATTTGTGTTACGTATTCAAGATTTAGAAAACTGCACAGCCAAATACAACTGTAAACTATTTACACATTATGGGTTACTGACTAAACCTAAGGTGCTGTAATAATGTGACAGTTTGATTCTTTTACCGTCTGTCTATCTCTCTCCCCCCTTTCTCTTTGTTTAATTCTGACTCATTATACTCTCTCAGGTCAATTTCACTCTGGTGGCAGGCAACATGGAGGAGGTGTTCAAGATCAAGACAGTGAACAACACCTATGGGGAGGTGTTTGTAAATGCTCCTCTGGACAGAGAGTCGGTAGACCGCTACCTACTGAAGGTCAGGCAGCAATCCACATGTTGTTAGAATCTTTGATCACAGGTTATGTACATGGCCACAGACATGACACATTTTACACGTACACCACAACCTTGTCTCGCTGTCGAACCTTAGCTCTAAAATAAACTGAGTGCGTGTGTTATTTGTTTCACTCAAAAAATAAACAGACTTTGTTTTTACAACATAATGAGTTTGGATGACACAATTAATGTGTGACCTTTTTATAGGTTTCGATCATATATCAAAATAGTACTCATGTCAATATTTTCTTCTAAAAGAAAGCACTCTGCATCTTGCCACCCAACACAAGATATTGCACAGAAGTACCAAGACTGAATTTAGAAGCACAGAAGAAGACGTGCATACACTTAATCTATTTGTCCCCCATGTGTTTTTATGCCATGTGTCCAAATGCATGGTCAGACTTGCATACTAGTGTACACCAGTGCATGTGTGTGTGGTTACAGGTGCGTGCCATCGATAATGGCTCACCTCCGAGACTCACAGACCACTCCCTCACCGTCAACATCCTGGACGTTAATGACAATGCACCTGTCATTGGAAGCTTGAGGGGCTACAACGTTAGCATTAGTGAGGTAGGGATGCCCTCGCACATCCCACGGAGCATGATTTATTTTATCCACACGTGATTTGCCTTTGAATTTGCATGTTTCTTTTGTTTCGTATGCATCTAGTGAAGTTCATGAACAGAAGCTGAACAAAGTCATAAATGCTATTGGTTATTTTCAATTCAATATCAATAATATTACCTATTGGGTCACAGGTCTGTGTTTATTCAATAACGAGGCTTCTTTTGTGGTGTAAATTGTAGAATGTCGGAGGAGGTACGTCAGTCCTTCGTGTGATCGCTACTGACAAAGACATCGGTCCCAACGCTATGCTGTTTTACTACATCACCGCCGGAAACCAGGACCTGACCTTCCGCATGGACCGTGTGACCGGAGAGATGGTGACACGGCCGGCCCCTCCCGACCGAGAGCGCCAGCAACAATACCAGCTCATTGTCACTGTGGAAGACGACGGCACACCACCTCTGTCGGTAAGATACAGCAGCTGCAACAAGTACAACGCTGCATCTATCTACACATAGCCGATAAACTACTCAGCCACTGAAAAACATCCCTTCTAACATGTATTTCATTCAGTATTAAATCCTCAAAACTGTTAACCACTGATGAGAGATTTGTTGCTAAATCAAGTGGATGCTAGTCCTTCATATTTTGATGAAAAATAATGAATCTTTGAACACCATTTTTCATCTAGTATAGTGCAGTAACCTCTAAAAAAGGGTATAAATGTGATCTGTTCAAGCCAAGATACAGTACAAATCAGATATTTAACATAGTAAGACATTGTGTCTTCATATAGTCTGTACAACAAACGAAATACAGTGGGGTTCCAAAGTTTGGGCCCCCCAGGTAAAAAATGTGTATTAATGTGCATAAAGAAGCCAAGAAAAGATGGAAAAATCTCAAAAATGCATCAAATGACAGATTAGACATTTTGTATAATATGTCACAAAAAGTTAGATTTCCATCATTTATACTTTCAAAATAACAGAAAACAAAAAAATGGTGTCTGCAAAAGTTTGCGATTGGTTGATCAGCTGTGAAAGAACAGGAAACTAATTCATTTGTAAACAGGAAAGCCAGAAGTCATATTTAAAAAAGACTGAGTGTGCTTTTCCTGTTTATGTTTATGTGCACAGATTTATGTGGTGTATGTGTCACATGCACACGCAATATGTCACAGTTGTACTGTATGTGACGTATTTTCAACTCCCCTTGCCTGTGTCACATTTAAATATGGGTGGTACAAACCTGTAATAATTCACCTCCAATGGCCAGCAACGGGCATTCCCCTCCTCCCATCTCAACTCTCTGTCTACTCTCATAAAATAAGATACTAAGATTGTTTTATCATTTTCTCCCCTCAATGCCGCTCTCCCTCTGGTGTGCACCATTTTGGAGGCACACAAGTGGAACAACCTTGTTCCATCTGTAATGGCTCCCTCGGCTGCAAGTGCAGCACGTCCTTGTGGAGTGATAGTTTTGGAGACCTGCCAGTTGAAAGGAATAATGATTTCAAAGACTAGACAGTTTTAAGGTTTAAGAGCTCCATTTTATTATACAAGCTACAACCAAGACAATTTAAATGCAATGTGCAATATGCAATACACAACTCCAGGTTTGTGTCTAGTACAAGCTTTTTACAGTATAAAACACACAATCACATACATACAAATTCTGAATTGCATACAAGAATGCACACACACATTTAAACCAGACCACAAAGTTATTCTTGAAACTGTAACCACACAGACCGACACACACACACACACACACACACACATACACACACAAACAGTCACACTTAAAACACAAATACTCAACCATAAGACCTTGCTTTCAGTAATGTATCAAATTCTCCAAATTATAATTAAGAAGAAAAAAAACACATGAAAGACAAATGAAAAGAGAACAAACAGGATGAAAAGTAACAGTGAGGTGGAAGTGATTAAACTGTTGGCAGTTTTATGATGCTGTTTTCTAATTAAGAATCTGTTTGCATACATTCAAGAGTAAAACAATAAACATTGTTTAATTATTTTACTGCACATAAGCATGAATGAAATTCGTGAACAACTTATCAAAAAATCAAGAGTTTTGTTTTGTTTTCTGTCATCTACTTCTCTAAAATATTTGAACATATTTCAGTCCACTATTGCTGTGTTTCTGAGTACAGGAAGGAAGGAGAGTATTTAGAGCAGCAGGGCTGAGGTAGCAAAGAGGTAAGAGAAAAGAAGCTCAGGCCATGTGGAGTTGATACAGAGGAACAGTGTAATGCCATAACAAAAACATTACTCTCAACTTGTACAAGAACATTGATACTTCTCTGGCGATTGTAACTCCTTTGGTATAATGCTATTTGAGCACTTTATTACAATGAGAGAGATGAGAAAGAGCATTTGGTCGCTTTCACACCTGTAGTTCGGTTCAAAGAAATTATAAAATATTTATCACTGAGACAGCTTGCAGACTTACTTGCTTGCTATCTAGAACGCAAGCAACACACACTTCTGTTAACACACTTTTTCACCATCTGATGTATAACGTAACGTCCACGTTCATTATAAGGGGGATTGTTTCTATGACAGTTCCAACAACCAGCAAATGAAAAGATTAAAGTTTAAACTCAATGTCATACATTTTCTATCGCATTATCCTGAGGTCGGTCTGCTTTGAGTTCACCAGAGTTAGAGCGCAGTTCTTTGGTCCGCAAAAGGGCTTGAATTACACACCGGCTTTACTGAACCAAATCAAGCAAATAAATCCACCATAGTTTGTCTGGACTGCACCAAACAAATAGGTGTGAAAGCCGCCCTTGAGTCCACAGAAACTGTTTGATCCCTCTTAACATGCCACCCTTGCATATAGCGGGACCCCCACCCTCAACACTAGATTCTTCTCTATCGGCCGGCACCTGTTGGTCCACGAGACATTATCAGCAGCATGCAGATGGAACATCACACGTAAACCCAGCCCCCGCTACAACAAAAGTGTGCACAAGCAAAAGTTTCCCTTTGGCCTCCAGCTGTTGTTGCAGGTGGAAATACTTTTTGAATAAAAAACGCCGCCCATTCCCTCCTGCGGTCCAGACAACGTACAGACGACAATCCCAGCAGAGGTTATTGTGAGACAGCTGATAAGGGTAACATCGCTCTGGAGGCAGAAAAAAGAGGAGGAGAGTTGCAGAACTGTTTCCAGGTCAGCAGTTAGAGCGATGAATTAAGTCCCAACCCACTTTAAACATTCAGGAAGTCTGGAGATTCATGGATGGTGTCTGGAAAAGAGAACAGTGTGGGTCAGTGAGAGCACAGAAAAGGTAGCGGGTGATATTCATGTATCAACCACATGCACATTTCATGCCTGTGTCCTGACGTTGAAATTTAGAAAAGGGTAGCTAACATCTTCAAAATTCCACTTCCTGCCCAAAATGAAGACAGATCATACACACATTCTATTTTCCTAACCTCCTACTCCTCATAGTAGCACAAGCAGACAGAGAGACTGACAGATTTTCCAGAATAAGATGTGTTTTGCTGGAAACCTATTAAGCGGAACAAAAACGCATTTAGCGTGAGTTGCGACATGTAAAAAAAAAAGAGGGAACTGCTGCTAGTTAAATTCCGCTCAGATGAAGGTCAGCAAGCCAAAAAACATGAACAAGGAAGCTGAAGTGTGGCTTTTATCTATGTAACATGAAACTTTAGACAAGAAACCAGGCTTTGTATTCTGCATAACTTTTGGAGACCAGTGAAGGAAGTGTGCTCTGGCAGGGAAACCCACTGGGACAAATGTAAAAGATATCAGGGGGTTGTCTGGGGTTCTTGATGGTTTTGTCAATATTTGTGGCACTTTATTGAAAAGAAACATATATGTAATATGCTTGGTTGCCTCCCAGATTACCGCGTCACTTGCTGTAAGCAGATTTTTCCACTAGTGACATTATTCATTAGCAGTATTCTATTTGGGAAAAACGGCAGCGTCTGAATTAGGAGTGTGGGCAGCCCATTTTTACCTTCTGGACATTATATTGTCAAGGGACAAGCTCCAGTAAGGGGGGTTGAGACTTCTGCACACTAACTGTTTAAGGTCATACGAATAACATAATATGTAATGGTTTAGTGTGGGTTTTCAGTCAAGTCTGCCCTTTCCCCTGTAGCATCGTAGGCCGTGCTGCCAGGAAACAGGGCAATCCACCTCAGTATGCCCGGAATGTCTGCACAGGTGCCCCGGAGAATTGGTAGAAAAACACTCGGGATTGAACCCCTTCACCGTAACTAATGTTTCAGTATTATTTCAAGTCAAGTCAGAAGAGAACGGCTGAAAGGTCCATTAGTGTTAAATGAGAGTGCTGATGGGTGGAGAATGACTTGCGAGGGAGGCAAGAGAAGAAGTTAGAAGAACACAGCATAAGGAGGTGGTTTCAGTTGTGTGGGGGAGAGAAATTTAGAAATTTAAACTCCCTATTTAGTATTATCTGACTCAACCCAGCTGTTTGTGAGCATGCAATTTTGCGCAAGAATGTGAGCATCATTCCGCCAACATTTCAACCACACAAAGTCTGTTTCAGCAGAATCACGCAAAGCCATGGTTTTTCTTTGATTGCATCAGAGCCTTTTACCAAAGTGGCCGTACATTTTGAAATAGGTATTTCCAGAATTTGTCCTTATGCAAAACAGTTACATGCAATTGCTCAAGTACCTTTGTACATCCTTTGAATATCAAACGATAATGTGAAAGGAGTCAGGTGTATTCATTAAGAATGTAGTTAATCAGTCATGGATGTGGTGCACACTCACTTCTAAACTGAAAGACACCCACTTAGCCATGTAAATGAAATCTCCTGAAAGTGAGATCACTCACACTCAGCATCCTTTGTGTTCAAGGGCTGATCAGAGAGAGGCTTGAGCCAGGCTAAAGGCCAAAAGCTGAACTCAAAAGAGAATGGGTTACATCATTTTATTTAACAAGCAGCTTTAATCAGATGGCTAAAGTTTCCTATCCTACTTTCTAAATGTATCGGTCTTGGCCTAAAGAAGTGTGTTTCCTGAGATGTTGTGTTGTCAGTGTGTGTGTCTGTGTGTGTGTGTGTGTGTGTGTGTGTGTGTGTGTGTGTGTGTGTATATACCTTCTATTGGGAAGAATACATCCCCATGTGCAGGGGGAGAAAGGGGGGTTCCTGGCTCAGACAACAGGTGGCGTCCTGTCTCTGAGGACTGCCTGGTCATGATCTGAGAAACGGTTCGGGTCTTAATCTGTGGTGATCCTCCGAGAAACACAGGGTTCTCATGGCCATGAGCCTCACTGAAAACATGCACATACACACAAGAAAGAGAAGCATACAGATGAGTAAGACATTGCTGATACCATCCAAAAAACTGTTTCAATAATCATCTGTTGCTCAAGACATTTTAAAGCTTTATGTGTGTTGTTTGTCTAGTCTAGCAGTAATCAGGGCTTTAATACTGTATTTTAATGCAACCACAATTGTTGGCAGTAGTTTGTGTACACATGAATAAATGACGGCGCAGTCTCCTTGTTGTGTGCCATAAAAATGTCTCCCCTCTGTGCCGTAAAGTAATCGATAGGGAAATAGATATCCCACTAAAGTCATAGAATGCCAATGGCCTGGGAAGAAGTTCTTAGGTTTCTAAATGTATCTAGGAATGATTCAGTGATGTTCTAAATCTTTTTGTCGTTATCATAAGAATTATCTGCAGAGTGGTTACAAGTTTTGGTCTAATCTTGTGTAAGAAATGTTGTGTGGCCACTACATAGTGTAATATCCATGTGCACAGTATTATTGTTCTGAAGAGCAGCTGTGTTTTAACGCTGGCCTGTAAAACCAGCTGCCTCACAGACTGTGGGAAAACTTACCTGTCCATCCTCACCAGCTCTTGTGCACCTGGGAGAGAGGAAACAGGAAATGGGCCATTGTGAATGAATTGAAACAGAGCGGAACACTACAGACAGAGTGTGAACGTGTTTCCTACTGTGTGAAATGCAGTTAATCCACCTCACAGGCAGGAAATGTGTGTCAGACAAAACACTGTGGGGAACCCAGTGTGAGACATTTATATTTGACCCATAGCATTGGACATGGAAGTGAATGCGTGTGTGTTTGTGCATATCATTAATACGTACGTCTGCTCGACTGGGCATTCTGCCTCTGTTTGTACACAAGCACCAGAATAAGAGGAAGAGAAAGCAGAGCCAAGATGCAGGCTGCAATGGCCAAGGCCGCTGGCACAGAGCCTGGGGAAGCAACAGAGACACTGGGAGTTAAACAAACGGAATAACTGGCCAGTCGTTCATTTGCTATGAGGGCTTGAATAAGGTGGCATACCTCCAGGTGGCGTGGGATCCCAGACAGTGCAGTTTGGAGATCCATTTCTCCCTGGAAAGAGAGAACAAATGCATTGTTTCTCACACACAGTACAGTATGTTACAATGTAGCATTGGTTTGGGTTTCTGCCTGTTAATTGCAACATCAGCATGTTCCATTTATACATAATGGTGTAAAACACAACTGACCATAAACTACAATATTACACATTTACATCCATACATTTGATGTCCTTACGTGGTGTAACTTGGAGAATTACATGGCTGTGGGGTTTCTGCACGAGGGAGCTGTGTTTATGGCCCGGCTGGATGTCTAGGACCATACAGCAGTAGCGACCCTGGTCAAAGTGGGTCACATTCTGCAGAATTATCCAGAAGTCGTGCTGTGTGAATCCGGAAGGCAACTCTGGTGGAACGCTGTGGTTGCCATGGCCCACGCTAGTATTGCGTGGGCCCTTCCGTCCCACACAGTGCTGATCACTGTGGGGTGTAAAAAGCCAGCTATGCCTCAAGACGTCATTGGGGTGCAAGGTGACACCTCTTTGGTTACACTCCAGTTTGACAGTTGCACCCTCGGGACAGGTGTAGTACAGGTGGGGGGGTGAAACACTCAGTGTGGAGTGGGCGTGGGACATCTCGCCTTTACCTAGAGAGAAAAAAGAAAATATCGGAAGAATGTAAGTATTTAACCATTTTTGTCAACTCTAGTTCCCTAAATTAGACCTTTCAGACAGTCCGTCCTTCATGGTTTTGTACCCCCACAAACAACCATACCAATCAAAGGCTTTAGGGTAGAGATGAGAGCGTTTTGGGTTACGGCTGTGTTTAGGGTTAAAGCTTGCCCATTCTAGTAAATCAAGTGGGATTTGTATGCAGTGGAAAGGGACCCAAATCCCCTAAATGTATAAGATGACAAAGAAAAAACAGAGGAATAAGTATGTAAACAAATATTACAAGTTACATGTTTACTTCAATAGCATTGTCAGTATTTTTTTACGAGGTAGAACTTCTGGTAGATTTATATTTCGAAATTACTTGAAACATATAAAACAGAACAAAGAAAAGTTGAGCGGAAAACATAAAACCAACATCAACATTTTAATAAGTAGTACAGATACATGTCTCTAAGGTCACTCATTACCTTTTGGAAATTCCAGCTTTTTTGGGTGGATATAGGAGATAAAAGTGTAAAGCTATAGCCCTGCTATTGTAAGATAGCCTCGTATACTCAAACAGGAAACTACTTGGTAAATCACATTTCTATTCAATGATTTGGTAGCTTAAGTTGAGTGGGAGCAAATTCCCTCTTGTTACCACCAGGCATAATAACCACAGTGCAAAAACAATATATAGCAATCTCAACATGGATTTAAAGCCAAAGTCAGACAAGTATGCATTCCTTCCTCTTGGTTTTTGAGCATTTTGGGTCAGCACAGTTTGTTTCCTGTTCTGTAAATGCTTACTGTGGTTAAACATGGTGCATAGTCTGCTGGCTAAAGTAATACTAACCTCCTGTGGGAGTTACATTGCATGTTCCTCTCAGACAGTTACAGAGAGAGATAGTAGCCAATATAGACAGGATCTCATGTGACATGAAACTAGTGTAGAAATCTGTTCTGTTGTACACTATTGCTGTGTGGTATCATTACCCAGTAATTGCAGTGATATAGACTCTTTGTTCTCAGAAAACTGTACACTGACTGATTCTCCACACATACCTTTTATGTACATTCAGGAAACCAGAGAGACAGCAGTGAGATATTTCTTTACATATTGCATAAGCTGTTGCCCTAAACCACATCCTGTTCTGACATTTTTAGTGCAGCAGAACGCACCATAGACAAACTCTCTAACATGTTCTCTGAATGATTATTTCATTTCAGTAACACAACAACACAAACATATCCTCAGGCTAAGTAGTCTGAAGTCTCTAACCAAAAACAATGCAGACACATCATAATCTACACAATGTCCCAACACTAACAGCCACAGTGCAGCATCAGCAGACATAATGAATGACTCCTATATATGCAGCAAGTAAAAGAACAGCACAACTCTAGCTTTGTGTGTGGAAATAGCATTCTTGGATGCTCTCAACCACAATCTGTTTCAGACAAAGGATGGTAGTGATCTAAGTGTTGCAAAGAAGACAGGAAGGCTGCAAGTGGGTGAATTACAAGTATGTGTGGGGAGTGAACTTTTTTGAAAGAGAAGCATGCATGCATGCAAGTGTGTATCACTGCAGTTGCACTATGGTTCAGGGATTTTGCAGTCAAATGTGTATGCTTGTGTTTGATGGGTGACTGGTGTTTGCCACGATTTGAGGAGTGGACTTCCTTCCTTGCACACAAACACAACTCCCACTCCTCATCCACCACCTCATCCTACTACTCCTCCTCTCCGGCTCCTTACTACTTAAGACTGAATTTGAAAGGCTACGGCTGGCTCTTCATGGGCTGATCATTTTAAAACACCTCTCCCAACACCCCAATCAGTAATGATGTCACTGCAGGTGTTTCCCATCTGCCGACAAAGGCAAAACACATGCTATTACATCACAGATTGGACTGCACATGCTTGAAGTTGAAATCCATAGAGCAGTGGAGCCGTAGCTTTGTTGAATCAACCATGAACTCACTATTGGCTGTTTTTATGCCTGCCACTTCATTCCTGAGGGGGCAGCAGAGGCAACATGCGAGAGCCTTTTGGGTCAGCCAGTACATATATGAGGAAGGAAATTGTTTTAGTGTCAATACCAGCTTTAAGTAGTTGGTTTACACTAAGTTGGATATGAAATGTGTGCATCCTGTGTATGTGTCACAGAGTGACAGAGTACCAGAGTGCCATGTTCCTGTGTGTGCGCCACTGAACTCCATTGTGTGCTAGGTAAAGCAATTGGAAGACCGGGGAGGATGATTAAAGTGAAATTGTTGCCCCCATGACTGTTCCGGCCCGCATGGTGGTGGGACAATAGGAGGGGAAGCCCTTCTCTTGTTTCACACCCACCCTGCCTGCCCTGCCTTCCTCCCTGCAATTTCTGACAACTCTTGCCTGGTTTCTTTAGTGGAGATGGATTTCTGACAAAGGAGTGACTCTCATTTGTTGTAAAATGTGTTTAATACACATTTGTGTCTAACTTTTGAAGACTTCGGGGTTTTTTTATGACTGAGGTTTCAATCTAGGAATAGCTATTATACCCATCAGATATACTTCAGGTGTGTCTTACTCACAAGACCACACCTTCCTAAAATAGTTTGAGGCAATTAATATGTTTATATTTGTAGCAAAATAGGTAGCAGTTGGCTGGTGTTTCCTGTGTCAGTGAGCTGTCTTTTTCATTTAATTTAAATTTTTGGGGGGCAATATATATATATATATATATATATATATATATATATATATTTTTTTTTTTTTTTAAGCCTTTATTTTTATAGGACAGCTGAATACATGTAAGGGAAGTGAGAGGGGGAATGACATGCAGCAAAGGGCTACAGGTCAGAGTCAAACCCGTGTTCACCGCATCAAGGATTAAACCTCTATGGGCGCAGGCTCTACCAGGTGAGCTACCCAGAGCTGTCTTGATGTGGTTGTTACAACCAGGTAAAGAACTGACAGCAGGTTTTGTCTGTGTCTGGAACAGACAGGACTTCTTTGACTTGTATACACCAGACATCTGTGTTTTGGCTCCAATATGGATCTAAGTTTTCTTCTCTGTTCTCTGTTCTCAGAATCCTGATAGTCCCTCAGGGCTCAGAAACAGGCCCTCCTTTGTTTTAAGCCTGAATGCCACCTGTTTAGTACATGTTGGCTCTGACAGCTTACATTCAGACATGCAGCATAGCCTGTGTGAATTAATTAAACATTTCTTCATATCTGCTAGAATTACCCGAAGATTAACCAATTGAACTGCTTTTCTGCAAGGGTATATTTTCTTCTTATTTTTGAATAGATGCTAATGCAACACAGACTACTGAACATACCCTACTGGTAAATCTGGTATCTTTTCACTTGCATGATTTCTCTAAGTGCTGAGTGCTG
>NC_048423.1:18185094-18188245 GCF_013103735.1 Etheostoma cragini
CCCCCCCCCCCCCCCTACCACACACACATACACACCTCAAACTCCACCCTGTTTCACACCTACTGCAATGGTAATGATTATCCAGCCCATTATAGGGTGTTAATGAAACCAGCAGGAGGATCCCAGATTAGCCTCTCCACACACTTGCATGTTAACACACACATGCACACACACACACACAGAGAAAGTGTGAGGGTTTCACTTGAAGCTAGCATAACAACCAGATCCATTAATGATCTTTTCAGCGATCGGAAAGTGTCAGTGATGCAGGTTACCGTGTTCAGGGATCCATGACGTTAGATTACTGTCATTTTCTGTGTCTATTATGTTGTAAACCAATTTACAATAAACTTGTTTGTTTAAGGGCTGTTTAAATGATGGGCACACTCAGTCACAGTCTCAAACTTCCTCTTCCTCTAAGTGTACTTCATGCATTTAGCCACGTAACTAAATGGTTGTGTAATGATTACAACGTAATTTCATCATAACTGTAGCAACAATGCAAGTGAAATGTCATTTTTTATAACTGCAAATGGGTCTTTTGTACTTTAGAAACAGAAAAGTGCAATTATTAAATAAGTTTTTACAAAGTGAATTATTATCTAGTCCTAGTTTGCCTGTACTTTATCTGTTTGTGTCTTACCGTGCTTTTCATTATGTGGTTATGTTGTTTCTTTTTAAGTTAAATATATTTACCGACCAAACCACATTAGGTTGATGTTTTTGCTTCTGTGACTGGAAGGAGAGTCAAGGCTGTATCAGTGGGGGTCAATGCTAGAACCTTGGGCTGTGCAGAGAGTCACTAGTGTGGGAGACACAGCCTCACTAGAAGCATGAAGGCCACTGGTACGGAAACATCAGGCATCAATATTTCAACTAAAAATGTTTGTCAGACATTTAAAAGGTTACCCAGAAATATCAGGGAGCTCCAGCATTACCATTATCTTTGTATTACTCATGCACATGCAGTATGCCCACACAACTGCTGCACATCAACACACACTCACTCACTGACTGTGTTTCCCTGGCCAGGCCTATTCTTGTCAATGAGTTTGACACAGGAAACCTTTTTTTTTATCACTACACCCTCTGTGATTTACTAATTTAGGACAAGGGGCTCAATGCAAACGACACAAACTCTGTCCCAACAGGAGGAGAAAGTAGTCGAGACAGAGAGAGTGAGCAGCCACATCCTGTGGAGTTTATTGACCATTTTTGAATGTGCCATTGTCCTCCTAAGGGAGGAGGCTAAATGTTAATCTAGACTGAGAGGAAAAGAGGCACTGATTATTGCTCTGTTTATCTTAAGTCATGGTTTGTGGCAGTGGCACAAACAGCTGTTTTCATCAAGGGCTTTTAGAGGAAGGAAACTTCTACACAAAGAAGACAAAATAGGGCCCTGTGCCCACCTTAGATTTTGGCCTTCTTTGGGTCTTTTATTGGAGCCTCTTGGTGTTATATGCCTGCAACATGGGCTACTCCAAAAGCTGGGCTACAAAATATACTTTAGATGAGTTTATTATAATGGATATCTCACATCTTAAATGTAAACTTGTTCTGAATAATAAAGATATTTGGCCAGGATAGGTCAGCCTAAAAGTTGAGTAAACATGACTTGTTGCCTTAGCGGGACTTATCGCGTGAGCTTATCTAAATAGACCAAATCCTAAAGCCAAACTGATAACCTCCGCAACATGTCCGTGGCGTTTGAGTTGAAGCACCCTGCGCCCCGGAGGCAACAGCTGCTTCTGCCGTCTCGTCCTGCGTCACTTGCGTAAATTTCAAGCAATGCCAAATTCCTTGATGAAAATCACTGTATTTGATTGTAATTAAAAATAAATTCTACGGTAAATTTCTGGATGTATAGGTCAAATTCATCCTGCAGCGGCGTACACGAGTCAGGAAAGTTTCCCAAATGGCATTTAATATAGGCCTATGTCTGCCAAGTTGTGTACATTTCTGTATTTTAGACTCGTCAGTCTAAAAATGTCATCGGCCACTATCCCAATTTGTGGCGACGTTATAAAGGGAGCGTATTTACTGGATTTACACTTAACTACGTCCCATGGGTGGGGCTTTAAAACAGCTTCACACCAGATGTTCTGTCTCACAACAACAGCCGCAACCAGAGACAGTCTCCACTCCTAAACTGTATGCAGAGACAACATGCGTTTAAAATAACGCACATAAAGTTCAGGTATTTTTGATGTTGACAAAAACGAAAAAAAAGACAAAAAATATTACTATTGACGCCTCTGTTAGCAAATTTACCGAAATATCAGAGTATCATACAAGTTGTAGGCTAACATAGACTGACACTATGCATGTCAGAACCGTATAGCGGTCTCTTGTACACCATACAGCTACAGTTCCCGTTTGAAATGAGTTGACCTAATTACCGCGCGTCACATTATAGACAGTTAAAGAAAGCTTTTAGGTTATAGTCCAACTTTATCCGTCCAAACTTACTACAAGTTTACGTCAGCTATCTTAGTTTTAGCGTGTCAGTTGACTGTTTGTTGCGTGATGAAAAGAGAAACTATCGTTCCCCATCAGTAAATTGAGTCCATTGATTTGTCACTCAAAATAGTCAACATGTTCACACACGCCAGTGGGACAGTTGGAAGAGCCAGTTAAACAGCTCCGAATGTCATGGTGGGTGTCAGAGTGGGTTTTTGGTGCTTACCTCCAGCTTGGCCTATGCAAAACAAAACCGAGCAAAACCAAAATATGGACTTGTCTCCCCAGAGAGATCTCCGACGGGGTAATCTCCCCTCCATGGTTGTCTGGATGTTGAGCAAAAATAAGTAGCACAATTGTTTGACTCAGACTATAATCCACTAACTCTAGAAGCCTCTGTTAAACTTGTTCTCTGTTAAACTAGCTAAGCAAACTCTCTCAACTTTACACCAGAACTCACAGAGGTGGTAGGCAGAACCTTGTCACTTTGTCTCGAACTCTTGTCTTGATTAAACTGAACTTAGCAGCGCAAATGCAACGTGATACACGGAGGCACACAGCGTGCTCCTCCCCCTGCTGTCAGTCTCTCTCTCTCTCTCTCTCTGTCTCTCTCTCTCTCTGTCTCTCTCTCTCTGTCTCTCTCTGTCTCTCTCTGTCTCTCTCTGTCTCTCTCTCTCTCTGTCTCTCTCTC
>NC_048423.1:18188364-18216996 GCF_013103735.1 Etheostoma cragini
TCTCTCTCCTACTCTCTCTCTCTCTCTCCTACTCTCTCTCTCTCCTACTCTCTCTCTCTCTCCTACTCTCTCTCTCCTACTCTCTCTGTCTCTCTCTCTCTCTGTTCTCCACCCGTTTGAGTACATCAGTGAGGAAGTATCTATCACCAAAATAAGTAATGTATAAAAACAACAAAACAAATGTTAGAAGGCCATGGCAGATTAGTATTCTACTTCCATTAAGATGGGGTACAATGAGAGATAGATTTAAAAATTAACTAAATTGCTTAAGCAAAGCAAGAGATATTGTGACGTACCTTTATGGATTGCACTACCTCCTACATTTCCCATAATGCAACTCGATAATGTCTTTCATTTGACCCACATCTGTTAGATGCCCATTTATTGTAAACACCAAGTACCCAGTTTCAAACCAAATTCTTCCTGTACACACAAGCTGAGAAAACATTGCTGACATCACAAGGGGAATTTTCTCAGACTTTACAAAGCTCCTCCAGAGCCACAAGAGACTTTATAAAAGTGGTTTTACAGGCTGCCCCAAGACTAGTAAACTGGTGTTCATGTGCAGAATCAGTGCACTTTAATGATTTGCTTGGATAGTATAGCCAAGTTAACATGGTTAAAATGTATTACTATACAATTGAATATAGCATATTTTATGTTAAGATTTAGACATACTTTACTGATCCCGCAAGGGGAAATAATTTAGTTTTCACTTTGTTGTTAGTTATTAAACACATGACACTCTGGCTAGAAATACACACACGTGCCCAGAACCTGTACATGCACAAATAGAGCGATGTCAGGTGCCTTGTCGCTGCGGGGTATGGATCACCTGTATACATGTTTAAGTTTTTAGTTTTGATTGTTTGCCATCTTTCACTCTCTAACACATAAATAAACACACACACACACACACACACACACACACACACACACACACACACACACACACACACACACACACTGCTTACAGCTCATTCGGGAATCACCATTGTGATATTCAAACGGCCTCTTTAACTGCCACAGCCTGAGGGTGCAAGTCAGTTGGTCCATTTTTTTAGAAGAACCGGGAGGGGAACAGGGAGGGGATCATTAGGAGGTCCGACTGGTGGAGCAGGAATTAACTCAACACGCCACCTTTTCACACAATAATACTTTTGCTACCTTGCATCATCTATTCTCTGCCTTACTTTCGATGAAGATTTCCTTTTGGTTCTCATATGATATTTGCTCCTTTTGTCTGGTGCAAAACAAGGTCCTATTGTCCCATGTTAAATTACTAACTAATATTGCAAACTAACTAATATTACATGCCACATGAACTCATAAATGAAAACAGCAATACCTGTAAAATACCTGTATGTTTTCTCTCTGAGAAGATCTTATTAGTCACACTATGTAAATACTGTATAAAGGAGTGGCTGTTGCACGAGGTGAAGAAAAGCAGGTGTTTTGATGAATTATGATGTAACAGATACATTGTTATTTAATCAATATTATAAATAACAACGGTCATCATTACCAGACCATCTGGATGTGAGTGTTGTAGGTTTGGCCTTTTGTGCTTGAGCTTTGCTTTTTTAACATGATGAAAAATCACAGTAGGATCTTTCATAACATTATAATAATAAATGGACTACAAGATCAAATGCATACATACAGGGTACAAGCGGCCAAAGTGGGTTTCCTCTGGAGGGTGGCAGGCGTGTTCAGGCATCTGGTGAGGATGCCTCCTGGGCGCCTCCCTAGGGAGGTGTTTCAGGCACGTTCAGCTGAACAGAGGCCTCGGGGAAGACCCAGGACTAGGTGGAGAGATTATGTCTCCAAACTGGCCTGGGAACGCCTCGGGATCCCCCAGTTGGAGCTGGTTGATGTGGCTCTGGAAAGTTTGGGGTCCCCTGCTGGAGCTGCTGCCCCCGCGACCCGGTATCGTGGGGAGTGGATGAAGATAAATGGATGGATCAAATGCATACTGACTTTCAGGTCCAGCTGACACCGTATGCTGGAAAAGAAACTCATATTGTCAGCAGAGTTTCATAAAATTAGCCATAAATAGTAGACGCTTCTGTTTGTCCCTCTGTTTCTCACACAGACCTCAACCACCATTAATGTTAACATTGTGGATGAGAACGATAATGCCCCAGAGTTTCCTGAGGAGGAGTACGTCACAGTTTTGAGCGAGGGTCCAGACACAGTGGGTGCCACCATCGCCACGGTAAAGGCCATTGACCCAGATGAAGGTCTGAACGGCACCTTGCAATATGCCATTGTGCAAGGAAACCTGATCCAGACCTTTAATATAAACAGCATCACGGTAAGACATGATAACTGCTATACTGTAGTGTTACAAGCAGCTGCAAAACAACCATACATCAATCTTCTGTGTATAATATGTATGTGTGTTCATTTAGGGGAGGATTACAGCCGTAAAGGAGCTGGACTACGAGATCAGCAACGGGCACTACGTATTGGTTGTCACAGCTACGGACCAATGTCCAAATCCTGCTCTTCGCTTGACATCTAGAACAACAGTAATTATTCAAATTAGACACACTCTTGTTAAGCAGAATTTTTGTAATAATTAATGTATAGGCTCATAGAGACGTAATCCCTCTCAATCATCACTTATGACATACTTGAAGTGTGGTGGTGTCTGTATCTGCAGAGCAAAAACTCTAAGCATGTGCTGCTCCAGCTCCTCCAGTGGGGTGATTTTCTGTTTTTCTCTATTTAATATAATAAATGTTGACCTTTGGACTGTTGGCCAGTCAAAATCCATCCTTATATGTCCACATGAGTTTGTTTGCCTTTCTACATCCTTCACATTGTCACTACTTCACATGCAGAGTAAAACTCTATGATGAGTGTTTGTGGAAATGAAGATTTGTATCCAAATCTCAAAGTGGGAATTTGATGTCCAATTTAAGTGTGGAAACCTCTGATTTTTCTTTGGAAATGTTTTATGATATAGTGGTTAGGTAGCCATGCATGTCAAATCTGCATGTGGAAAACAACTTTACTGTGAACTAGGATTGTTTTTGGTGATCTGCCTCTTTCCCCTTTATACCAGATGTGTTAAAATCTCCCTCTCCCTCCTTCTTTAGGTGCTGGTAAATGTTCTAGATGTGAACGATGTGACACCCACTTTCCCAAGAGCCTATGAGGGACCCTTTGAGGTGGCTGAGGGCCAGCCAGGACCTCGAGTCTGGACTCTCAGAGCCAGTGATGAAGACTCTGGCCTAAATGGCAAAGTGGAGTACAGCATTACCCGTGGAGACCCCCGGAGTTAGTATTGCATTGTTCTGTGGGAGTGAAATACTATTAAATTCTTCTTATGTGTCTCTGAGCCTCTGTTTTTCTGTCAGATGAGTTCATGGTTTCTCCAGTGGAGGGCGAGCTTCGGGTAAGGAAGGACGTAGAGCTGGACAGAGAGACAACAGCCTTCTATAACATCACTGTCACAGCCCGAGACCTGGGAACCCCATCTCGCAACAGCTCGGTGGGACTCTAGAACACAAACACACACATGCAAGCAGGCACATACACTCACCATATTCTCTTGAGCAATCAGGATCTGTGTGGCACAAATGCTATGTTTATTTGGCCTACAGACAATCAACAAGTACTTATTGTTTGGAGGCATATGTTAGAAGTTTTCTTTTTGTCTTGGCGTGTTTTCTTCAGGTCGTGGTGGGGGTCAGTGTACAAGACATCAACGACAATGACCCAGTCCTCCTGAACCTGCCTTCCAATACCAGTGTTAGTGAAGGCGCCATCATACACACCTCTGTGGCCCAAGTCCAAGCGCAAGACGCAGACAGTGGACGGAACGCGCTGCTTACGTATAACATCACCGATGGCAACCAGGATGGAGCCTTCTACATAAGTGACACAGTGAGATAAAGGCGTGGGGCTGTTTAAAGAGTGACTTTACACCCCCTGAAAAAATTGTCTTTGCTGTCCTTCAGTGGTTTAACATTTCACCATGCTTTAGTGAAGTAAAGGTGTTCTCCAGGACATGGTTACATCACTATTATGTGTGGTTACAGGTTCAACAGAGCATAACCAATAATGATGCTGGGTGTTCAGGGGTAAAATAGGCTTGAAACTGGGGCCGCAAAACACTGATTGCCATCATGCTGTTAAGTTACTCTTTAAGTAGAAAATTGAGGAATTTGACTTACTGATGTGGTAAAGGTGGGGCAGGTGGTTTAAAAAAGGGAAGCATAGGAGAAGAAGTGTGAGTATTGGGACTAGCAGCTCCCAGATTTGATCATGCCCTTTCATCTACAGTCTGCACTTACCACTTGTACAGCCTTGCTACACATATAATTACAGATGAGCAGATGTTGGCCGCATACACATTTGTGGATTTACAGCTTAAATGTCCTACAGAGTATACAAATATTGCATGTCCTTCAGAGAAGGGAAAGTGAAGTGACATTTATGGCGCTGACCCACTGCTAGTACCAGCTCTCCTCGGCTTGACTCGACTCCACTCCCCCTCCCTGCCCCCTCCTCAATTTTCCATTGCAACGCTGAAGGAACGTGCCGTGACCTGATGCGACGCACGTACAAGGAACATTGAAGGTCTGTCTTTTTTGATTCTCGGCATGTGGCTGTTGCGACAGCCAGAGGACAAATTTAGTTTCAAAAGAAGGTGGATGCAGCAAAAAAAACTAAAAAAACGCTAAACTATGGGCAGGTTTGTGCAGGACACCCCTGTCTGTCACTAGTAATGATTAGTGACGATTCTGTCCGACCAATCAGTAGTCTGCAGGATTTTACGTCACCTTTTGGTATCACCTCAGCTCGCTTAGAACCTCGATGGAGGTGGTACTAAATAATACCTGTTAGCTAGTATCAGGTACTTTTTTTTCATAATGGGCCGAGTAAAGTCGAGGCAAGTTGATCAGGTACCAAGTAATGGAAAAACGCCAATACTAGCACTAGTACTACTAATACCAGTGGCACACAGGTAATATATAATAAAACATACTGTCATACTGAGACTGAATGTCTAAACGCCACTCATCTTCCCTCTTCCTCTCTGTGTCTGTCAGACAGGTGTGGTGAAGGTGAACAGACCCTTGGACAGAGAGCGAGTGGCTGAGTACAGACTCACCATCACTGTCAAAGACAACCCCGAGAACCCCCGCATCACTCGCAGGGTAGTCCCACTCTCCTGTGCACACATACTGCAAGCGTTCACACATGTTTCTACATTGGCAGTGCTCAATGGCAGCCACAAAATGGGCAATAAAATGTAAAAATTTGGATTAATTTTACATATTTTCCCAAGAGCTTTTAGCATAATGACATTGCTTTAAGTCAATCAATGCACAGTACTCAACAGAAGACTGTCTACACTGGAAGTTCATTTCAGAAAATTAGAGCGTTACAGGATACCTTTTTTTATGCGGTCAATTTGTGGTTGAGGCTGGTAAACTGTGATCAAGGATTGTTGTAGTTTTTTGCTGGGATGCACGGCCCTACATGTCCTGTACATCACTAACAATGTGAATCACATGCACATACCCAAACTGCAAGGTTTTTCTATAAAAAGAGTATGGCCTTCTCATCGCCTCTGTGGGAGACATGGGAAACGTTTCTAACACAGAAATGCAAAAAATACAACCACCAGCAGTGTGAGAACAGCCTGCTGATGAGTGGCGTGTGCACAACACAACAATTGAAAAACCTGTCCATTCTGATTTCTTTGTAACAGAGCAGTTCTTTGTAGAAATGTACTTCTTCAAGGGCTGATCAACTTATTTTTCTCTCCTCCTCACTCTTTCCGGCTCTATTCTGAGCTTTACTTTATACCATATAATCCTCATATTATTGTTTCTTCCTCCTCCCACACCACCAGGATTCAGACCTCCTGGTGATCACCATTCTGGATGAGAATGACAACAGGCCTACATTCACCATGACCAGCTACAGGGCTGAGATCACAGAGAACTCTGCAGCAGGTAGCACTCAAGCTGGTGTGTCTGTCTCTCTTTCTCTCTCTTTTCTCTTGAGTGGGGGTGATCTGAAACTACAGCACAGGGCCTCGTGCCAAAGTACTATTTAACACTGTCTCCCCCACTTCCTGACTTTGTTTACAAATGGCTTATGTTCAGTGACATTTTGTTTCAAGTTTTTCACGCAGTCAGTTTGATTATTTAGATGCAGAATATAACAGAATGAAGTCTCTTGATTATCAGATTTATAGTGGCAGCAACATTTACCATTGTCTTGGCTGTTATCAGTGACAGGAAGCCACACTTGCTTTCCCCAAGACTAATCTCAAGTCAAATTTACCTAATTTACAGCTGATATAGGCTTTCTGATGCAGTTTAAACAAATTCTAATCTAATCATTTTACTTATTTATCCCCTTCTTTAGGCAGTACTGTAACAGTGTTAAATGGGCCAGTTCTGGCTGAGGATAAAGACATTGGACCCAATGCTGTGGTGAAGTACCGCCTGCTGGGAGCCAGGTTGGACCTCTTTACTGTGGATGCTGTTTCTGGTAACAGTAGAACTCCTCAGCAAATAGACATAGAGAGAAATGTAAATGACTGCAATGCAATTTTTTAAAGTCTCTGTATCTCCCTCTAGGTGTGATTCGTGTGCGTCAGGGGGCAAAGTTGGACCGTGAAGCATTCCAGGAGCCTCGGATAGAGTTGTTCGTGGTCGGGGAGGACATAGGAGGTTTAAACAGCAGTGTCCCTCTCACAGTTACCATCCTGGACCAGAATGACAACCCCCCTGTCTTCAGCCCATCCAGTTTCACTGTTCGCATCCCTGAGAACAGCCCCACTGGTGAGTGCAAGGATCTGTGTGTATAAGTGGACTAGAAGCAATATGACTTGCGTGTAATCCACATTCAACAGCTTCAGCAACAAGTTGTGACTGACACAATAGTATACTGGCTTGACAATTTAAAGTTCCTTCCTACAATTATATGCACTTTGTGTGTGTGTGTGTGTGTGTGTGTGTGTGTGTTTGTGTGTTTGTGTGTCTGTGTGATTGTGGCTGTCTTCCAGGTGTGGTGGTGACTCAGCTGTCCGCCACCGACGCTGATTCTGGCTCTAATGGTTGGCTGATGTATCGGCTGGAGAGTGGCGCTCAGGACCGCTTCGTGGTGGACTCGCTCTCTGGTGCTGTCTTGGTGGGCAACACCACCCTTGATCGAGAAGAGCGTGGGTCCTACCGCCTGGTTGTCATGGCAACTGATCGTGGCACACCCTCTTTGTCTGGCACGGCCACCCTGACAGTCATCCTGGATGATGTAAATGACTCACGACCCCGTTTTATAGAGCCTATAACCATGATAAACGTCAACGAGTCCACACCGCCAGGTGTTGTGGTGGCCACGTTGACCGCCGAGGACCCTGATCTATATCCCCGTCTCGAGTATTACATCATCTCAGTGGAAGCAAAGGATGATGGGAACAATCCAGTTGCAGGCCTGCAGGGGTCTTTTGGCATTGACTTACACACTGGTGAGGCATGGATCTCACCTTAATTCAGTTTCTTGATCTACAAAGTTTAATTTTGACTGATGATGATAGGAAGCCAATACATCGGGTCTTACCTTTTGGAAAATACATAGACATGTGTTTTGGTGGATTTTCAGGTGCAGTATTTGTACGCAACACACTTAACAGAGAGCTGGTAGCTACATTTGAGATCATTGTGTCTGTCCATGACAACGCCAGTGAAGTCATTGACAAGTCAGTCAGTGTTCCCAACGGTAAGTCCATTTTCCAACATGAAACTTATCTTCAGTTTCATACATTCAGTAAGATACTTTCACTCTGTATCTCTCTGCTCAATTGTGACCTTCTCCTCTACAGCAAGACTAACCATCAACGTGTTGGATGTAAATGACAATGCCCCTCGCTTCCGGCCCTTTGGAGTGTCCAACTTCACGGAGCAGATTTTAGAAGGAGCCCAGCCAGGCACAACACTGCTGTCAGTAACAGCTGTGGACCCGGATAAAGGTCCCAACGGCCAGGTCTTCTACCAGCTGCTCAACCTGCCCCGTGGGGGATACGTTAGACTGGAGGACCCTTCCACTGGTATGATCAACAGCACACATCAGCAAGCAGCTGTAGGCTAAAACATCAACAGTAGTGAGCAAATGTTCCAATTCACAAACACTGTAAATATAAAGTAAATTTTTCTTTCATTTAAGACAAGTTTCACAAAAAGTGTATTACTTTGGCATTCCTTGCTTGTTGTCATGTAAATGTTGAAGATTAGTATGCGCCCGATAAATCTTAACTGTATTAATGTTACAAATGTCTCAGGTAAGATTGTAGCCAACCAGACGGTGGATTTCGAGCAGGTGCAGTGGCTGAATTTCACCATTCGGGCCCAGGACCAAGGCAGCCCTCCCAGGATAACGGAGCTGCCAGTTTATCTGCGCATAGTGGACGTAAATGACAATAACCCAGTCTTCCTACAACCCTCATATCAGGTACTGAACAGAATATCAAGAAACAAATTGCACCCACCAAAGCAGAATTGAAGCGTGCTGCTTAAAAAGGCAATATTAATTTAGAATTTTTAAGTTCTGTTTCTTGGGATGTGCTATATAAAAAAAATTGTTCAATATGCGTCTTCGTCTGTTTGTAGGTGCCTGTGTTTGAGAATGTGAACCTCGGCACCAACATAATTCGTGTCAGAGCTACAGATGCTGACTCTGGCCTCTTTGCCGTCATTGAGTACAGCCTGGTAGACGGGGAAGGCAAGTTTGCCATTAAACCATCCACTGTGAGTTAACCTGTACACTTGCGCAACAGCTCCATTAGCCATCCCAACTACCCCCTACTCCCTATCAGAGCTGGGTGTCCCCAGTGACTGTCTTCCTGTCTGGAAATGAAAGTTTAAACAAAGCATGCTAAAGATAAAGACAATCCACATATTTGCCCTCCTTGCTCCAATTCTGTCACGCACTCAAATAAATGTCTTGATTCAACAACCACTCCCAGTCAGCCTGTACTTCCTTCCTAATCATTCCCTCTCCTCCGTGTCAGGGAGAGATCAGCATCCTTTCTCCTCTGGACAGAGAGACAAAGGATCACTACACTTTAACGGCTGTTGCCCGGGACAACCCTGGCGGCAGCTCCAACAACAGACGAGAAAATTCTGTCCAGGTAGAGACCACTGGCTGTAATAATACAAGAAAATCTTGTTAATGAGAGTTTGAAATTATGTGAGCAAATACTTCAGGTTGTGAAAATGCCAATAAACATGAATTAGGACACACCAATTATGACCTTTAGAGACAGGTACTTATCCATGTTTTTTAGAGTTTAACGAAAGTATGTCAGACAACATGACATATAACATAAACAAACCTTGAATTTAGGTAATCCTTAAATTGGGTCAAACATATCTTTTGCATTTCTGTTTCTTAGTTGAGGACATATACACGGTTGGCAGTATGTGATAAGCTGAAACATGCCGATGTACTGTTCGGGTTCTACGTGAGCTTTTCTATTCTGTAACCTTGCGTCAAGAATATTCTGTGTTTGAAACTTGATCTGCCTGTCGACGTATGTCCAGGTCCTGGTGACAGTTCTCGATGTCAACGATTATCGTCCACGTTTTACGGAGCAAGTGTTCAGCACCAGCGTGTTTGAGAACGAGCCCAGTGGAACATCTGTTATCACTGTAAAGGCTATTGACCTGGATGAAGGAGAAAATGGAGCAGTACTTTACAGCATGCTGGGAGCCTATTCAGGTAGGAATATACTAATATAAGCCTCAGTAGGGTCACCTAACTGAATATTCGGAATGAACTGGTCTTTTAAAGTATAATCATCCACCTTATTACAATACAATTCAGCATTAAGTTCTCCAATAGCTATCCACGTTGTTGTTCTTATTTATTACATTTTTAGTGGTAAGAATGTTGCTCAAACTTTGAAAGGGCATGTGTGGGGCAGTGTATGGTTCAGCATTCATATCTATAGTTAGACCTGATCTTTCTCTGTCTTTTTAGATGCGTTCTCCCTGGATCCAAACACGGGGCTGGTACGTTCTCGCCGTCTGCTCCAGTCTACTGAACGTTTCAACCTGACAGTGGTGGCTACAGACCAGGGGCGTCCTCCCCTGTGGGGCACTGCAGACCTGATAATTACAGTCATAGACGTCAATGACAACAGACCAGTGTTTGTCAGGCCCGCCAATGGAACCATCATTCATATCTCAGAGGTATCGGCATTAATGTGTTGCACATGTTATGGTTGTCTTCTCTTTGTGTGATTGTAGCATTCTTTTCCTCCATTAGGCAGTATGTTTTCAGATTGTCCGTACATGTGCACAGTACATCTCATTCTCCCCTGGACAGAGTCTTCTCATATTTGCCACAGACGTCCACTTGGACCCAAGGATGAACTAGATTTTGGAGTTCAAAGGTCAAAGTCACTGTGACCTCACAAAATGCGTTTTTTGATTATACAAAGCATTTAACACAAATTTCTAATAGGATAACACGATAAAGGGATTACATTTTATATCCCACAGGTCAACTTTAGTGTGATAATGTTCTGCGAAAACACTTTTCTGGCCATCTGTCAACAGCATTACTCAAAAACAGAAGGGGAAACATTTGGTTGCGTGCTGAATTGGTGACACTAATCTTGGTTGCCCATCTTGACACTGTGGTAACTTTTATGCTGCTGGGTTGTGTGAATCTGCCTCACTATGGAGGACTAATGGGGTTTTTCCTCTGCAAGGTACCTACTCGACTCGCCTTGACTCTACTCGCCTTTTTTGGTTTTCCATTATGAAAAAAAGTCCCTGGCACCTGCCAACAGCTGCTTTTTATAGTACCCCCTCCGTTGAGGTTTCAAGTAAGCTAAGACGATACCAAAAGGTGACGAATACCAATTTGGCATGTTGGATGTATAGGTCTACCAACAAAAACATTAAAAAAACAAAGTTCTTGTGTTTGAGTTACACAGCTGTTTGATTTAGCAACAAACTGCTACTTGTTTACACTGCCCCTAGGTGGCCTCTTCCTGGTTTAATGTTACTGTGACTAATGTTACTTAATTACACCTATGTTTTTTCTACTGCAATATGTCCAAATATCGGCAGGGCAAAAGGTCCAGATTTTGACTTAAGTTCTAGAAACCATCTGTAAACCATTCTGTTACTATCAACCTAACCCTAACCCTAACCCTTAAGATACAAAGTAAGAGGTTTGCGAAAGCACATACTGACAGTCTTCGCCCTCCATGTAGGAGCAGCCCCCAGGCCTGCCGGTTTACGAGGTACATGCAACAGACTCTGACGAGGGGGTGAATGGAGAGGTTCGCTATGGCTTCCTGCAGACTGGAGCAGGTAACAGAGACTGGGAAAACTTCCGCATTGACGCCATGTCTGGAGTCATCACAACTACTGTGAAACTGGACAGAGAAAAGCAGGCCCTCCACAGCGTGAGTTAACTTTGTGGGTGCAGTTAATGTACTTAAGTGTGTAGGTATGTATGGCGCTAACTGAGTGCAAACCACCCTCTCAGCTTGTCATTTTGGCCCGCGACATGGGCCAGCCAGTGCCTTACGAGACAACACAGCCTCTGCAGGTGGCACTGTTGGACATTGATGACAATGAACCCGTCTTCCTTAAGCCACCGGTGAGTATGAACTTGTCTGAAAATGTCCTAATGTGGTTATCTGTACATTTACAACTGTACAAATATACAACATATTAACTGTGTATGTGTGTGTGTGTGTTTATGCGTGTTTATGCATGTGTACACCTCAGCGGGGCAGCTTGCCTTATCAGAAGCTGACAGTGCCTGAGCACTCCCCTCCAGGTACTGTGGTGGGGAATGTAACCAGAGCTGTGGACGCAGACGAAGGCTCCAATGCCATTGTCTACTATTTTATTGCAGGTAATACGGTGACCTAGAGACACAGCAACATGTTTGATTTTATTGTTCATGTAAAAAATGTAAAGCAAAGTTTTTCCCCCTGTGTTTAATTATTTATATTAACCGGCCCAAAGTAAAATCCTGGAGATTAAGAGTAGAGGATAAGGAGTTCCTCCTTATTTAGATCCATGTCTGGAAGCTCTTGTATCCATTGTATGGTCAGATGAAAGTCCTCTTGCTCCCAAAGCCCAGAAAACAATGAGGACATCTCTATGGATCCATCTATCTTTTCCATTTTAAGTACAAATCCTTTCCATCTCTTCCTGCAGCCGGAAACAGTGATGGAAACTTTGGCTTGAGTCTAGCTGGAGACTTGAAGTTGCTTAAGGATCTAGACCGGGAGGAGATCCCGTTCTACTCTATCATCATCAAGGCTTCCAGCAACAGGAGCTGGACTCCGCCCAGGGGTAAGAGGGCAACACAGGCCCTTGACCCTGCTCTTGACCCTAGCCTGCTGGAAGTCCGCATTGAACTGCAAGACATCAATGACCAGACACCACGCTTCACTAAGGCGGAATACACTGCAGGTAATCTGCGTGGTTGTATGTGTAAACTGGTCTATGTTAAACTATAATATATGAAACTATAATTTCCCTCTTTGCTTGCTTGTTTCAGGGGTTGCAGCAAATGCCAAAGTGGGCTCCGATCTGATTAAGGTCATTGCTATAGATAATGACATCGGCAACAACAGCTTGGTTCAATACCATATTGTTACAATCCGCTACTTCCAGTCACAGAGCAATGGCAGTGAGGACGTTGGCAGCATCTTCACCATCGGTGAGCTCCCTCATGTACAATATTTGTGTTTCAAATATTTTATTACGAAGCTTAAATTGAAAAGATCACGTTACAAAATTTGTATTACTGTTCTTTTTTACAGAATTCAAACAAAAATAAGGAAGGGAAATAAGGATAAATAAATAAAATAAATAAATAAAATAAAACAAAACAAATAAATGAAACAAAAACTAATAAATGAGCGGCCCTAATCCCTACCAATAACCCAACCCGGACTGCAATCAGAATACTGCTGGTCCTGTAAGATAAGGTTCCAGAGGTTGCCAAAAGTTCTGAAAGTCTTGTAGTTTGTCCTTAAGGATGAACTGGATCCTCAAGGTGGAGTGTGTCCATCATCTCTGTGAGCCATGTCTTCAGTGTTGGTCCCGTTTTCTTTTTCCAGAATAAGAGGATTCAGTTATTTGCATTTAGAATTCCATATGTCAAAAAGTGCTGTTGTACCAGTGTCAGTCTCTTTGCTTAGATATCCCTAAGATTACTAAACACTGAATATTTTACATGTTAGACATGAAACTAAAGATTTCACTCCAGGAGCCTTGTATTTTGCATCAAAGAACATAATTATGAAGGAAATCACTAACATTAGTGTAACATTTTTTACAAAGAGGAGAGAATTCAGGGAAGAACCTATGAAGTCTTTCTTTAGAATAATGTAGCCTATGTAGAATTTTAACCTGTTTTAGACAATGACATGCCTTTATGGAGCACTTGTGGCTATAGGCTAAAATCCCATAGGTCCTTATTTATGTTCGTACCCACCTCCTTTTCCTAATCCACTTTAAAAAGTGGCAGTATTGGGCGGCTTCTCTCTTGCAACTTACCATATAAACAGGATAAATTGTGATCTGACCTCACTAACTCACCTAGGCTGGCATCCACATTATCTGGCCCAGCTTTCTCAAACTGAGGAAGATGTCTTCTTACATTATTTCTCACTTGAAAGAATCTAAATAAATGTCTGGGTAAACCATAATTTTTGTTGTAGCTGATGCTAAGATGCAAATGATTCTTCTATATACAGTATAAATCCCCTACATTACAAACACAAAGTTCTTTCCACATATCAAAAGTCATGTCTATACAAGAAGGAGAGAAGGAAAGGTTTGCTGCTATTGGCAACTAGAGAGAGGTTGCTCTGAGCTCTTTGATAGCTGTTTTCAAGTCCTTATTGTGTCATGCATTACCAGGTTGTAACATGTTCTGTTAAGAGGAGTCAGAGATAACATTACAGCCCTGATTGACTATGGCAGACTGTCCTCTGGCTCAATCTCCAGCCCACTCAACAAGAAAGCAGTATCATCTAACACTGATGCAATGGAACGGATAGATGTAGCCTAATAATAAGTTATAAAATTTGGAAGCGCAAGTCCTCCGTGTGAGCTGGACTTACAAAAACGTTCTTTTTTTATTCTATGGAATTTATAATCCCAGACAAAGGGAAGAACTATCTAGTGTAACTTTTTAAAGTATGACCTTGAGAGGAATATTGGTATGTTTTGGAGGAGGCAAAGTATTTGTGGGAGAAAAACCTCTTAATTGTATTCGGCCTGAACACTAGGGGTAATGGAAGAGTCCTCCAGAACTGAATTCTATTTTGAGTTTGTCTAAAAGGAGAAGAAATTAAAAGCTAAATCTTTTAGTAATGATGATTCCCAGATGGATTTTTCTGATGTTATCTTAAAAGGAATGGACCCGAGCCAATTATAATCTTCTAGTTTTAAGGGCATCAGTTTGCTTTAACCCCAATTGCTCCTCTATCTAGCGATGGTGCTGAATAGCTTAATAACTGCTCAAAGATTTGGCATAGTAACTTTCAGTTGGGATATAAATTACAGAATATCATCAGCATACAAGGATATTTTGTCTGATGTTTACGCTGTGTTATATCATGGTATTACATTAATTACTTAATTAATTACAGCTGGTCAGTCTGACATCATTACTATTCATGAGCTTGCCCAGTTGTGCTGGGTAAAGGTGCTGATTGCCAGGCTCTCATTGGCTAGCTGTTAGCCAATCAGAGTCAAGCAGCTTAGCTGGTTGAATATTAATGAAAACTGGCACAAACTGAGCTGAGTCTTGCTGCAGGCTTTCTATACCACGCTAGAATGGCTTGAAACAAGGTAACCAAGGTATATTTCAGTCCATGTCGTAAACCGTTTAAATCTCAGCATGGACAACTCTCGTCTGCACTCGACTCACATTGGGTAGTGACAGAGCTGTATGACACAACGGAATGAGATGTATCAGGCTTTGGATACAAAGGCTATACTTAGTAAGATACAGTTATTGTTTTTTTTATTGGTTGGCAATAATAAAAATATGGAATATCACCAGGCTGATCAATAATATGAATTGATATTTAATACATGTTAAAGCTAAATTGCGTAGTTGTTTCCCACCCATGAGGAATTCTAAGTAATGATAACCAAACTGTTGGCCCGTCCACGCAGTTATTAGCCATGGAGGACACAGAATTAAAAAAACATGATGGACTCTTCAGAAGAGATATTTATCTTCACTTGAGTTTCTGCACGGGAAAGTCACCGGACGCCACAATCTTCTGAACATAGCCGCACTGAGAAACACGGAGAGAGTTGTGTGGAGCTGATAGTCTTAATTCACTTTGTAAAAACTAATTTGGCAATGGCTTGAATGTAACGGAGATTTATTAATATCAAAAACGTATGCACTAAAGCTTTAAATGCAATAAAATTAAAATTCAAAAATGAAATAAACCAAATGGTTTAACAAAGAAAAGGCAGCCTTACAATATGACGTAGGTTTTACACTTTCTGTAGATGTGTATTTGCTTCCTGCCGCCGGTGCCTCTCCTCTTCTTCTTCTTGTGCTCCAGTTCTCCCAGAGAGGGAATGTTCCTTATTCCAGTGCATGCCGGATCTCTCCACAAGGTTTTAATTGAACTAAACATCTGGTGATCTGGTGACCAATGATATGAAAAACTGTACAGCATGATACAGTGCATAGAAGGCAGTACAGTCCCTTAGTCCAGTCTTGTTAAACTAAATAAAAAACACATTTTCTCAATGATTTCCACAGGTTTGACAGATGGCATCATCCGAACGTATGACCTCTTCACGGCCTTCAACCCGGGATACTTTCAGCTCGAGATATTGGCGTGCGATTTAGCTGGGCACAGTACAACCACCAACGTGAACATCTATATTCTCAGAGATGACCAGAGGGTCAAAATAGTCTTCAATGAGATCCCTGATTTTGTCCGCGAAAACCAGGAAGCTTTCATCAACCTGCTGTCCAACATTACTGGAGCCATTGTCAACTTAGATGACATACAGGTAATATTTTGTATGTGTCTTTGGTATTTCATTTGTTTGTGTTATATATATATATATATTTGACATTTTTCTCTCATTCTCCTTTTATGAAGTTCCATGTGGACAAGAAGGGCCGGGTCAGTTATGCTCAGACAGACATGCTCATCCATGTTGTCAACAACCAGACCAACACCATCCTAGATGTCGAAAGGTAAACCTTCCTGAAGAAAATAAATATTTCCCTCCCAATGCTTCTTGGTAACGCAGTCTTACACATGCTGTACGAGAAGTTAGGAAACCTCCCACATGAAAGCTCTACGGATCAAAGGTTGCGTTCTGACGCGGGTTTACCTGTGCCCTGGTGTTCTCATGTGTTGCAGGGTAATTCAGATGATAGACGAGAACAAGGAGCAGCTGAGAAACCTGTTCAGGAGATACAACATTGTGGACGTTCAGCCTGCTGTCGGTGACAAACTGCCCGATGACATCTCCACACTACAGGTCTGCGAGGCCAGGGCCTCCGGAAACCCACAGGCTGCTGTGCCAGATGTTTGGTGCTTTGGTGCATTTAAAACTCTTTCTTTCTTTTTCCTCTCTCATAGCTGGTCATCATCATCCTGGCTGTGCTGCTGTGCTTGGCAGGAATCTTGTTTATCACAATGAACTGGCATTATCGCCGAGTGTAAGAACCTTTCAGCGATATTTGTACTGACGTAGATTTATTTTGAATGTTGAGTGTGCGGAGTCATTTGAGATCTGCTCAGTCATGGGCTCTTTCTTCATCAACATGTTTACCTTCTCGCGACTTGTGTCTCTTGCTGTGTTGCAGACACCAGAGGAAACTGAAAGCTATCGTTGCAGGATCAACAGGTGAGAAGCAGCTTCGCTGGGGGGGGGGCGCCCCGCCAGCTGTTAACTTCAGGATGTGGCTTTTTTGGTTTTTACCTGTTTACTCTGTTGCTGTAGAGTACAACATGTCAGTTCACTGCAGTGAGCCTGTTTTTCTTCAAATGATCTGTTCTCTACCCCCCAGGGAACCAGGGTCTGATGGACATCCTGGACATGCCCAATACTAACAAGTACTCTTTTGAGGGGTGAGAACATGTAGTTTCACATCTCTCTGTCACATATTTCTTTAAAAGCAAATATCACTTCGGGCTGTTACTACGCTACTATAGTTTTTTTTTTTTAATGTCTGGCAGTATTTCTTTTTAATTAGTTATGAGTTATTACTTCTTAAGGTCAAGTACAAGCATTTCTTTTACTTTTATTATTTAAAAAAATGTTGTTTAAGATACGTTAAAGAAGTGATTTTACATTGTGGGTTGTCGCCATGAGGTTGCCAGGCAGCTCCAGGAAGTCACTACACACAGCCAAGAAACATTTCCAGACCGTAACTCCCAATAAAACCACAATGGGTCGTTTTTACATTTAGTTTTTTGTAAGGAATAATCAAACGAGATATAGAATTTGTGAGCTTTGGGGGTCCAACGCCAGGCTAGCGGTTTCCCCCGTTTACATTCCTTATGCCCAGCCAAGCCATATTTAGCTTACTGACTTCAGAGTGGTATCGATCTTTTCAGCTAAATCTCGGCAAGAAAGCCAATAAGCGTGTTTCCCAAGTGTCACTCTTTTCTTTTAAGTAACCTAACATCCAAAAATGGAATTCAACTTTACCAGATAATGTTCATACTTTACCATAAGATTAATCTCATAAAACAAAAACTAAACTGGAGTTATTGGAGCTCGTCATAGTTCCTCTCCTTGCTGTAGATGATGTGTGTTTAACTCTGCAGGGCCAATCCAGTGTGGCTGGACCCGTTCTGTCGCAACCTGGAGCTGGCTGCTCAGGCTGACCACGAGGACGACCTGCCGGAAAACCTGAGTGAGATAACTGACCTGTGGAACAGCCCTGCACGCACTCACGTCAGTACCAACATCATTTATATTTCACAACAATATTTGGGATTACACAAATGTGTGTCTGTAACCAGAGCTTTGTCCTTCGACTTAACCCCATTTCACAGCTGACGTGTGTGTGTGTGTGTGTGTGTGTGTGTGTGTGTTTCCACAGGGAACATTCGGTCGAGAGCCTCAAGCGAAGCCCGAGGACGATCATTACTTGAGGGCAGCCATTCAGGAGTACGACAACATTGCTAAACTGGGCCAGATCATGAGGGAAGGGCCTATAAAGGTAAGAAACCCGTTTGTCAGATTATCCAGGGAGACACAAAGGAACAGGTCCACATCCAAAACGCTCTCCTTCCATCCTTCTCAAAATGCATTGGGTCAGAGGACAGGACCTATAACCTCAAGTATGTTCTGAGGAAAACCGAAGAGAGAGACCCAAAGGACTTGAAGATGGCTGTTCAGATAAGGGGCTGGACAGTCCTGCTGTGGATTCTCATGTATGATTAGTGTAACAGTGATGATGTGTGCGGTAGACAGCGTTACAGACTGTTTGATCCTAACTGCCGTCCTGTCAGGGTTCCCTGCTCAATGTGGTCCTGGACGACTACCTGAGGCTGAAAACACTCTTTGCAGCACGACTCGTCACAGTATCCACCAGCCAGGGAGATCGCTCATCAGTCACTGAGGTGGGCTAGGAAAAATGGACGCTCTCTCTGCACCCGCTGCTGTACTCTTCCTGCCTGACGCTGCCGGAGAGTGTTCTCACATTTCTCCTGATTTCCCATTTCCCATCCCAAGTGTGCTGCTCTGACTCTGCACTTAATCACTACTTCTGCTATCTCAGCTACCTTGAGCCAGACTTTGGGTCAAATAGAATTGCAATTACTTTTCAAAAGAGGAGGGGGGTCTGGCTAGTCCACACAGAATTCCAGGATGGGAGAAAAACATGCTCTGGTTTATTGGCATTTCTTTAAATCAATCACAATCGTCTGCGGCAGCGTTGAGCGCCACTGCAAAATATCCTCGGGAAGGAGCTTGTTTAAGGGGAACGTGTATGCTCAAAGGTTGTTTTAGTTGTGTGAGGGAAAACTCAGATTGGAGAGATAGTCTAGCTAGCTGTCTGGATTTACCCTGCAGAGATCTGAGGAGCAGTTAACCACTGTCCTCAGAAATCCACCCGCAACATGGCAACACAAAAAGAGCCCTGGGTAACGGCTATCCGGCCTAAATGAGGAACATCTGCCGGAATTTCCAAATTGTTTGCAATTATTTAACCCAGGTCTGGTATGGTAATATTCGTTCTTCTCTGCTGTTGTGTTGTCTCACTACACTTCCAAATTGTTACTGCAAGTGATCTAATGATTCCTCTCCTGAAACTTTTCCAAAGCTGCATTGCTGTTGTCAGTCTGATGCATCAACAATACCAATCAGTATATTCTCTCCCACTTCAACAGCTGATCCAGAGTGATCTGGACGATGATGAGGACGAGTGTCTGGGCATGGGTGGAGGCCGCGGCACACTGCGCTTCAAGCACAAGCTTCCAGTTGAGTTGAAGGGCCCCGAAGGGGTGCACGTGGTCCACGGCAGCACAGGTACCCTCCTGACCTCTGACCTCAACAGCCTGCCAGAGGATGACCAGCGGGCCCTGGCGCATTCTCTGGAGGCCCTGAACGCAGACGGGGTGCTTTATTCTGAGCGCAACGCCCGGACAGAGTCAGCCAAGTCCACCCCGATGCACCGTCACAAGGACGGGGAAATCCTGTCGGGGAGTCCCCTGGAGATTACAGAGTTATGACTAGCCGAGGCCTCGCTGGTCTGAGCGCAACCATGACTCGTGTGTGTCCTTGTGTCTCCACACCCCACCCTGATTGGAGGAGTGTGTGTAGTCTAGGGAACCTCATCAGCCAACCTCAAGGCATCGGTGAGACAGCCTGCAAGAGGACTTCCTCCGCATTGGGGTGGTTTTATGTTGAAGGTGGTCCCAAGAGAAGGTTTATTCAAATGACGTTTTAGGAAATGGAAAATCATAAGCAAGGCGCTTTTCTTCAGCGAGACAAAACCAGCTGGTGTCATTGAATTTCATCCAAAGAGCTGATTGGAGAAGAGAGACTAAGCCTCCCTGTGGGAGAAGCTTGTTGAACCATGATCTTAAATCGTCACAAGGTGGCTCATTCTCACGAATCCTTTTCGAAGTCACACCTGGACTGCATACACTCAAAAACACACACTTAAAAAAAATAAGCAAGGCTACACACACTCAGACCAGTGAATGGCCATCAAGAAAATGATGGAATTTCTGTTTTCATGCTCTGATATTTTTTTCTCTTTGCAAGATGATGCAATCAGTGTTGTAGGAGTGAGGGTAGAACCGTAAGACTTTTCTCTTTCACATTTTAGAGACATTTTGTTGTTGGGACATGTAATGCAGATAGAGTGGATTTTTCACTTGACACCAAGATCAAGAGGGGCCTTTGCCACTGTTAAATACTGTAGTAGTTTGAAAGTGGTTTTTTGAATGAATGGCGAAAAAGACAAAACAGTCCAGTCTGCAGGACAGCAGTGAATATTAAGACACTGGTCCATCTCTTCATCTTTAGCGTGGACAAAGAGACTCTTTACTAATAACTGAAAGATTCTCAAAAAACTTCAATCTTTTATTAAAAATTTGATATGAAAGGCAGTTAAAGAAAACCTTGGTAAGGATTTATGGATTAAAAAAAAAAAAATGAATTATCCATTTTCTAAGGACAAAGATGGCATTGTGCCCACAGAGACTTTACACTGCCACCTAAGGGACTAAAAGAGTCATGCTCAAAATGAGCAACGTTTGCTTTATTTTTTTATTTTATAAAAAATGTGATGGAACTAACATATTTTTGAAGAAAAATGCTGGCTTACCAAAATAGGTAGGGCGTAATTTTGGAGTATGTGTATTGTGCTACAGTGACATGTCGTTCTCTTTCCTTTATATGACAACTGACGCTGTTTCTGACGAGTGGTGTGTTTTTAAAATTTTTTTATATATATATATTCCCATTTTGTAATTTATTTGTTGTCACCAGTCCTGAGATCTGTGTTGAGAAATGTTGGATGATCTGTGAAAATAAAAGAAATATGCAACAGCCTTTGACCTCAGTCAGTGAGACAAGTCTCTAATTATATTGTTGGTATTGTCCCCGTGTATACATCTGTCAGTCAACAGAAATACTGTCATCTAGTGGTTGTCAGGGGTAACCACTTCACAGCTGACAAAAATAAACAAGAGTTTAGCACACTAAATCGGTTTATTGTTGCCAGGTTATATAGAAAAGTTACCATCAATTATAGTTGTCAAAAGGACTCAGTCCCTAATGTCTTCTTCACTGCGGCAGGTCAGAGTCCTCGGGTTGTGGCACTCACTGATGCCGCAGTGGTTCCGGTCGCCGGCATCTTCTTCAGGGTCTTATTCAACTGTAGGACGACGGAGGGAATTTTCATTTCAGTTTATGACACAAAGTATAACTACACAGGCTGGCGTTACAGAATGTTAGGGAGATGTTTCATATTGGTGACAATACACATTTCAACTGTCGCTAACAATTCAATTTTTTAATGAAAAACTTTCGTCTGATGTCTTAAAATAAATAGCAGCTTCAAAATTTCTACATATGTCCTTTCCTTGCCAGAAGCATGATAGTTCACTGCTTACCTCCTCAAACTTGTGGATCTGTCTGATGAAAAAGTCTCCGTACCGGCGAGCAACTTTGGTGTCTGCGATGTGGATCATGTCCTGTGGAAATGTGGAAAAGATAAAACTCATTAAACCTACAGCTACTTATAATTGTTCAACAGTTAACAATATCACCCCATTTATTTATTTTATAGTATTTCAGGGGGCTTGTGTACATGTAGAGCAGTTTGGACCTGTAGTGGAAAATTACCGGACCAGATCATTTTAACCAAACCATGAGCCTGTGTCACTTATTTAAACTGTAGATCACGATGTAGAAAAGTAACAGACTTTAACACACCTTGTCAATGTAAAAGTCGACCTCGGAGGCAGACTGGAACTCTCCGTCCAGAGCTGAGACGCCGCTGGTCCACACCAGGTTCTTCATCTTGTGTTTAAAGACGAGCAGCTGAATACGGAACTCCTGCTCCGTCATGTCCAGGAATCCTGCAAGCTTGGCTACCGGCATGGTGGTGTACAGCTTCAGGAAGCTGCGAGGACACAGTGGGACTTAGGTGACAGGGCAAAGTTTGGAGAATAATTCAATACATTTCCTACACCAAAGTAGAAAAACTGCACCCAATATGTCTTCTGGGGACATTAAAGACTCTCTGTTTTAGACCTAATAGCCCTATGGAGCTGGTTTTCTGATAAGTGGGTCCCCGTTTAGTTTGTCTTGTGCTCATGTGTCCACGAAACCAGACATGGGTGAGGGAATCCTGGCTCAAGGGCACCTTTGTTCCTTTGTCTCAAAAATCAATGTTTTTTTTGTTTGAATGGGTTTTGGTAATATGCCTAAAATAAGGTATGTGGTTAACAAAAGCTTAAGAGAGTTGAACATTTTGTTCCATGACATAAAATACGTCAGTGAATCCCTCACTCGGGAAATTTAAGCTTTTGTGCATTTTAAAAAGCGGTTACCAGTAAGTGGCTGAAATAGACTACAGAGGTTGTTAAACACTATCCTGCTGTACAACCCAAATCTGTTGGAAGCTAGTGGTGCTGATGTTGAAGTCATGTGACTGCAGTGTAGTTTGTTTGTTTAAGTTAGCTTTTTGCTTCAAAAATCAGAACAGTGTTGTTCATGTGTGGAGATCATCTTGCGGTATTCTCTACCTGCGAATGGTGGAGAGCTGAGCCTGCTGCTGCACCTCCTCAGCAAAGACCTTCAGCTGCTGCTGGAAAGGCTCTTTGTGGTAGTTGGGGTGGACGTTGTCATAGTTTGGCACCACAGGGGACAGGAACTTGGGACAGGCAAAGCTGAACTGCTCCTCAAACACCTGCAGGTCTCTGAGATGGAAAAGGTAACTTTTGTGTCAATTGAGACACTGTTGCTGATGGGTGGCACAGTTCTACTGGCCAATATAAAAAGGTCACTTAGGTAGTAATGGAAAACAGACAATCAGAATAAAGACAATAAAGACTGACAGTGAGACAAACACTGAACTTCACATACAGTCGTTTCAACAGTGTGAGGAGTTTGGTTCGTACCCTTTCTGCATTCGCAGCATCTTGTCTCCGTACTTCTCCCTCAGCTGGGTGTGGATGCTCTCATCGATGCGCATCGGGTACATGGTGAGAGCGATGGCCAGCAGGCCATGCATCTGCTCATTTTGTTTGTTAACCTAAAACACATATAGCAGTATTATGACATCAGTTCCAACTATGATACAGTGATCATTTTAAAGAATGCATTAATGAAAATGCTTAATGTGTATTATTCATGCGTCACAAAATTTGGGGGAAATCAATACAACCCAAATATTGTGGTAACAATCTTAATATTGGGGGGGGGGGGGGGGGACTTTGGAATAGGCAGAAGAATCTATCGATAAAGCTTCTGACTGACCATCTCATATTTATACGTCGACCTCTGGAACATGTTCCTTGTCCTCTGGATGTAGAGCAGGATGTTCGCAAAGACTCGAATGGCATCCTGGTAGCGCCTCATCATCAGGTAGGCAAACCCCACGTAGTAATATGTAGTGATCTGGCACTCGGGCACACGGGAATACATACTCTGTGAGACAGGAAACAATAAAGATCAAACCAAGTTAGTATAGGTAAAAACCGTATGAAATAAACAGAGGGTTTGGCCATCATTAGTAGTACTCGAGATGACTTACCTTCTTGTTGAGCTCAATGTTCTCCAGGACTTTGATGGCCTGGTAATAATCCCCGAGCAGAGAGTGAAGGCGCAGAAGCCCCACCAGGCTGAAGTAACCCAACATCTTGTACAGGGAGTGACGCCCATATTCTCCGGCCACACTCTCCGGGTCTCCTGCAACACACCGACAAACATGTTGCTGCCTCGTGTAACACCTCAAGTCTGTACACTGTTCTCTCAGCAGAAAAGCAACAAACTATTAAAACTACAGTTTTACCGGAATATGAATCTACAAATAGCCGTAAATGCACTTTATTCTGGTAACTTTGATAAGGTCCAACGGCTTTCATTGAAATCATTCAAGATTTAACATACTTATGGTTTCCTATATTTTACTCCCAGATAGTGTTCATTTTGGCAGTTAATTTAGATTTAGACTTTTATTAGTCTAATCCCATTGTAGTCATTGTTATCCTTCATGGTTTTAGCCAACAAAAGGTTATTACATTTTAGTCAACTTTTAGTACAAATATTTTCATAGTTTTGTTTCCTGTTTTAATTTTGTCTTGTTAAGTTTACACATTAAAGCAGCACAACTGTCAGAACCGAGGACATAGACGAGGACGGACTGAGTGCTGCCGCAGCAGGAAGGACCTCACTGAGAGGGAGGGAGTGAGAGAGAAAGAAAAAGCAAGAGGTAGGCCTGCACGATATTGGAAAAATCTTACATTGTGATATTTTTTCCCCCCCTATACATTTTGCAATATGAAAAATGAAAGTGTCATTTTTAAAAGATTACATCAAAACCTTTGTTTGGAAATAATAAATCATTCTTGACTACTGCGGTGATTTTGTAAGGGAGGGAATCTACATAGAAGAAAAAAAATGAAAAAGATCTTTTCTAATGTGACCCATTCTTTGTTAAACTTTAATGCTTTACAAACACCAAAGTAAGCGCTGTGACTAACGTTACTCTTCTGAAGGGATTTTGGAGAGAGACATCAGGTAGAAATACGCTGGTTGACTAGCATGACACCATTGTGTTCATATAATATTCAATCCAGGCTAACGTGAATGACAGTGACAAGTTGCTTCCTCTAAACTTCAGGTTGTGGTCGACTAGCAGGGCCAGCTCGTTGTTTTTATTAATTGATCAGACCTGCATGTCACGCGCAGTAGCAACAAATTGTTTATATAAGAACAATTAAATCATTGGAAAGGAAGTTAGATCAACACAGACTTCTGTTTTAGATTAATGTTAAGTTTCCAGTGTCGCGGCTCCGAACCATAACGTTTGTTGGGACAGACGGAGCCCTTGTTTCTTTAGGCTAACTATATTAGTATTAGCCTGGCTGGTAGCAGCTTTCTGCTTGTTTCTTTAGGCTAACTATATAAGTATTAGCCGGGCTGGTAGCAGCTTTCTGCTTGTTTCTTTAAGCTAACTATATTAGCTTTAGCCTGGCTGGTAGCAGCTTTCTGCTTGTTTCTTTAGGCTAACTATATTAGTATTGGCCTGGCTGGTAGCAGCTTTCTGCTTGTTTCTTTAGGCTAACTATATTAGCTTTAGCCTGGCTGGTAGCAGTTTTCTGAGGGGGGAAATGGCCGAGAGACGTAATTATGTTGCATTAATCAGGTGATTTAGTTTGTATTTGCAGTGAAAATAAAACACTGACTACTGTAGCTTCACTGACTAGCCATCCAAACTATGTGCATCACTGTGCCAGAGGCAGCTGCTGCCTATTGGACGTTTCTACACACAGAGATCCTCACTTCCCATTACAATAAACCCCTTTGGACTAATGTCACATACACACGCTGCCCGCGTAGCTACCTGTCTTTAAGGGGAAGGGCCGGCCGGTAATAATCATGTAAAAGGAGAACGGCGGACGTTCACTTTTCTCTCAAACAGCAAAAAAAGATTTTGTCAGCATCGTAACATCATGCGATGGGACTATCGTGCATGCACACATCGCGACGTTGATGCTAAAACACAATATCGTTCAGCCCTAGTGAGGTGACAAAAATAAAGCGTTTTTATTTTGTAAAGAACATTTAAGCCTCGTCATTTTTGTCAGCGATATTGCATGTTAATATGGTCACAGTTAACTGTTAATGACATCTCCCCGTTTTCTTGTTTTAGTTATGAAAAAAATGTTGAAGACAAACAAATTCCGTCAAGTATCTCCCTTACCTCCGCTGGTGTAGATCTCTAGCTGGCGGTTGATGTTGCTCTTGTCCACCAGGGAGTGGAGAACGTTGAGGACGCTGTGGACGTTCCAGATCTTTGGGTTGTTCCTCAGGAATTCGATCTCCTCCTCTGACTTCTTTGCCGTCTTACAGCGGTACTGACTGAAGGACTGGAACTATAGACGTAATAGTGTTATTCCCATATCGGCGTCAAACCTGCTTTATTTCTGCCATTAGATAGCAGTGAGATAGGGGACGTAAACCACATGGGCCATTTCAATAAGAATAAAACATAACCATAGAAAAACATGTGAAAGTCACGTTTAATATATCCCATCTGGTCCTCCTTTTATAGAAATGACTCACAACTACTATTTGACCTGGCCTTTTTTTCATTGTTATCAGATTCTTATGTTTATGTTTTTGTTATGGAAATGGGGATACATTTAAAAATAAAAATAAAAAAAAGAATATAATGCACTGTACCTGGTAGATGAACTCATCAATGATGTCCCAGAGCCACTGGTTTGGCAGCTCCAGGGGGGCGGGGCCATCAGCATCTGTTTACAATCACAACCATTCTCTTATGACTCGCCGTTCATTAGGAGTTACTTTACACTGATGACCACAGTGGAGAGGAAGATGAAAGGACTGTTCTGGTAACTTACTGAGAATGTAATTGAAGAGGTTGCAGTAATTATAGTATGACTCAAACCTCTGGTCCAGAGTTGGTCCCCCCTGATGATCATGAAAACAATATTTCACAACAAAATACTGGAGGTTTTCATACATTTTGCAAGTTGCTTATTAATCGAGAGGGAGATTGATGAAGAGTTTATAGTAAGCAGTTACTCACGCTGACTTTAGCATAAATGTGTCTGTAGTACAGTTCCTTATAGAGGATGAGGAACACAGCATCTGCAGGAGATAACACGCAAACAATGACATGAAACAGTACTGAACCACACAGGGATGAACTTCATCAGTAGATTGTAAAACCTGTTCAACCTGTCTTGCAAACTGTAAACTTATCAACAAAACCAAATTACATTTTGAGCTGCTTGTATTAGCTAAAAGTCAGTGGCAAACAATTGGGCAAATATACATTTATTTGATCACATTTCAACTTTTCCTAAAAGATATTTAAAAAAAAAAACAAGGCACAAACAGGACAGATGATAAACTCACCGTTGCCAACGAGTGATGCGATGGCATCAGCCTCCGGCCAGGGAGAGTTTTTGAAGAAACGGTCGGTCAACTTATTCCAGCTGAACAGGAACAAAATATTAAAAGGCATGAGAGGTACTCATCACCCACAAACACACACAGCTTGAACGGTTCTGTTAAAGGCTTCACCACCATGGGGAGAGGTTTACCTGTTCTCATAGACGTCCTGGATCTCGTAGATCTTCTGCTCAATGCTCTCGCTGGACACACGGTTGGACTGCAGCTCATAAACCTTCTGGTCAATTAAGTCCGAGGTGGTTTTGTGGAAATACTGCAGGAAGTTCTTGATCACCTCTGGGATGACGTGGTAGGTCTGCTGCTCATACTGCCTCTCGTAGGCCAGGTCTACTTTAGGGTCACCTGCCAGGAGATGGGAGAGTGAGTCTCTAACACACTGGAAGGAGATATCATACGTTTAGATGCATGTTTCTGTGTATACTAACCGGTGTGCAGGTCGCAGTCGTTTGTGTAGGCGTACGGGTCGTACTGTAGAAACAGAGAGGCATATGTTACTAATGCACAGTTAACCAGGCAGTCATAACCGTTAGCTACATCTACCACAAACACTATCCTCTACCTCACCTGACTACATTACTTTATACTTACGGTGATGTTAGGTTTGCTTTCTCGTCGTCAGAAACAAGTTAACACCAATCATTAATATCTTGCTGGCTTGTCAAAGGTAGCTAACGTTACTGTTATGCCGGTGGAGTTAAGCTAGCTATCTAGCTAGCTAACGTTAGCTAACTGGCTACCGCTAACAAGCGTGTCATTGTTATAATCAAAAAAAGCATTCAAATATGTGAAAGAGAAATGTCTACTGACTTCCTCTTCCTCGTGGTATGGCACGGCGGCGGCGGCGGCGGCGGGGGTGGTGGTGGTGGTGGTGGACATTGTCCCAAGCTTAGAAAAACGAGGAGGTTTGTTCGGTTAGCTAACGCCGCTAAACCACGCAGCTGTCGCTGGAGAGAAGACGGGAAGCGGAAGAAAGAAGCTGTGACGCGGACGAAACGGAAGGCATGGAAGCATTATGGGCAATTGTGTTCTGAATGCAAAATTCTACATTCATAAGCAGAAATTTTCTAACTCCTATACTAATTGTATACATTTTCTCATGGGATTTGAATCTGTATTGAAGTCTCTTAAAACGTTAGATAACAAGAAAAGTATTAAAATTGTGGATACTGTAGAGTCTTTTTTTTCCTGAAACTTCTGACTAACTACAATTCTGTCTTCTTGTATTTTTTGTTTTGTCTGTAATGTAATGTTTTCTTGATTGTTGAATTGCTATGTTTGTTTCATTATACACTGTGTATATATACTGTACTCCATACGTTTAGACACTTTTGCTTGTTCATGTTTATGTACTAGTATTGCTTACCTGATATTTTGTATACTGCCATTTGTCAATTAAAATAAAGTTTGAATATTATATATTGAAAATATAATA